>NC_055988.1:69028721-69329567 GCF_018446385.1 Zingiber officinale | reverse complement strand
TGAAGCATAGCATATCATATCATGAGCATAGCATATCATATCATGGAACATAGCTTATCTCATAACATAAGGGATAACATATCATATCGTGAACAAAGCATATCATATCATAAGCATAGCATATCATATCATGGAACATAGCTTATCTCATAACATAAGGCATAACATATCATATCATGAAGCATGGAACTTAAACAAATCACATATCAAAGACCATACATCATGAGAAAACATAAGCATGCTTGGTTAGATTCACTCTAGACCCATTTATCCATCTTGGTCGAAACCTTACTAATTGGATTTCCCTTTTTTTTCCACTATAAGAAGCATGAAACTAAAGCCACCTATAGATAAATAACCATATATCATAAATGGGCATAAACAAGCATGGTTAGTTTGCAAGACATGGCTCTAAGTCTCTACACTTGCTTGGACGAACCCTAAGGTGAAGTTCTAAGTTTCATTTGTGTAACATGTAGCATGAAAACTTATCTAACAATATACCAAAGATCATATATCATGTAGAAACATAACTAAGCATGATTAGGTTTCAAAACTTTACCCTAGGTTTGGCATTCCCTCTTGGCCGAAACCTACATTTAGGGTTTTAAGTTTTTCTAATGCCACATGTAACATAATGACTTAACCTAACTTCATACAAGATATCATACCTCATGAGTAAGCATAAATAAACATAATTAGATTTCAAAACTTTCCTCTAAGCTTTGCATTTCACTTTGGCCGAACCCTATAAATGGGGTTTTAAATTTTTCTAATGCAACATGTAACATAATGACTTAACCTAACCACATACAAGATATCATACCTCATGAACAAGCATAAATAAGCATGATTGGGTTTCAAATTTTGACCCTAAGCTTGGTATCATGTCTTGGCCGAAACTTAACACTAGGGTTTCCATCATTTTTGTTACCACATGAAGCATAACAATCTAAACTATCAACATATAAAAATTCATATATCATGAAGGAGCATAAACAACATATTTCCATTTAAAAATTTTTGCTCTAACTCTTATAACCCATCTTGGCGGAAACTTTACATTAGGGTTTTCCTCATTTTTGTTACCACATGAAGCATAAAAACCTAAGCTATCAACATATAGAAATTCATGTATCATGAAGGAGCATAAACAACATATTTCCTTTTCAAAATTTTTGCTCTAACTCTTATAACCCATCTTGGCCGAAACTTTACATTAGGGTTTTCCTCATTTTTGTTACCACATGAAGCATAACAATCTAAGCTATCAACATATAAAAATTCATATATCATCTAGGAGCATAAACAAGCATGTTGTCAAAGAAACCTTGTTTTCCACCATTACATTTTAGTCTTAGCCGAAACATTCAAGGGGATTCTAGATTTCTTTCTTTTTTTTTCCCACATAAAACATAACTTGTAACTTATTAACCCTAAGTGACCACCCATTTTATCTTGGCCGAAATTTCAAGAAGAATCTCTAAGGTTTCAAAAACATCTACATATAAAACGATCGACAACTACTTGTACTGCAGTGAGGGGATACTCACATCCTCGCTTGATTTTCTTAGGGAAGAGACCTTGATTGTGGAGCCTTCCTAGAGAGGAGCCTTCCTTTGCTTGGGTTTTGGCAATGAAGGTGGGGAAGGGCTTGGTCACGGTGGAGAGAAGGAGGGAGGAGGAAGAGAAAAAATGAACTCTCTTCTTTAATTTCTCCTTTTATTCTTCATGAGAGGAGGAAGGGAAAATACATTTTTCCTTCTCCTTTCTTTTACTCACTCTAAATGAAAAGAAGAAGCAAGGCTCATCTTTTCATTTGAGAGGAAGAAGGCAACTCCAACTTCTCCTTCTAAGTGAAGAGAGCCTTCACTTCCTTACCTTTAACTATGATTTCCCTCTCCTTTCTAACAATAATTACTCTTGGTCTATTGGTTAACATATTCATGTATTTAGTGAGAGATCCAAGGTTCAAGTCCTAGGTCTTGTATATTTTTATTTCCATCTTATTTTTGGCTAATGTTTACCTAAGACCTATTTTCATTCATGATAAAAATATCTAAAATCTTGCTTAATACCCTATGGGTGTTATAGTAGGGTCGTGTTGATAAAAGAAGGAGCGGAAATAATTTAAGCAATAGTAGATAACAGAATACCCTAGTTATAAAGGGAGATAAGTTAAGAGAGAACTTGGGGTTATTTGCTCGTGACCTAACCTTTCCCTCCTCTCTCGCATGCGACGGCGCTGTTGGGCGAAAACGAAGAACGAAGCTAGGGCTTCGTCTCTGTCGGTCGGCCAAGGGTCAATCCGAGGGTTCTTCACATCCTCACGATCCTCTCGTCGAGGAGAAACCGTAGGCACAAAGAAGAGGCCGAAACATGCAGATCTCCGAAACCCTAGAAGCCTTTTTGTTCGGTTGTAAGTCCAAGAACAAAGGTAAGTGATTTTCACCTACAGTAGGAGTAGTTTTCGGGCCTTGTTTCTGTAAGACCGTTAGATTCGATAGAGGGGGGGGTGAATATCGATTCGAAAATCTCGAGTTAAAACGCAGCGGAAAAGTAAGGAAGTAAAGAAATGAACACGGTTGATTTTTACTTCGTTCGGAGCCTGTGACGACTCCTACTCGAAGGCCCGTACTCCTTGAGTACCTTCGTTGGGCAATTCACTAGCAATTCGGATAATTCCAATTTACGTACAAATATTGCTAATGAAAAGAAAGAAAACAAAGCTAACCGACAAACAATGAATTAAGAGGAGAGCCGGAGTGAGTCGTCGGAGCTTTGTGAACGTTGTTGGAGCGCAGAGCGGTGATTGGACTCGAGTTTTCAAAAGACGATGTGTTGAAGCTCGGGGCTTCTTTATATCTGCCGGCGCTGGATCCCCGGCGCTGAGTGTGATGTAACTCACCAGATGCTCAGTGTCACGTCGTCGATAATTTGCCTCGGGCGCTGGATCCTTGGATCCGGCGCGGCCATTCGGCGCCGGACCATTCCTAGCAGCTGTTAGTCAGGTAAATAAATCGCTTTGTTAGCACATTTTACGATACGCTAAGTAATAAAAATTAGCATCAAGAGTATGACTTAGATTCCGTCTTTCCGAGACCGGAATCTAGTCACGATCTCGACTTAGATATCCGAAATGGATCTAAGCCGGATCGACGCCTAATGTTCCCTTCCCGGGAACGCGTCCTCGTAGTCACTCCCCTCCAGTGACTTACCTTACTTACCTGCCAGACGTCCGGTCAGCCCGTCGACCCGTCTGGACTTCTTGCCAAGCGTCCGGTCAGCCCGTCGACCCGCTTGGACTTCTCGCCAGCTATCCGGTCAGCCCGTCGACCTAGAGGACTTCTCGCCAAGCGTCCGGTCAGCCCGTCGACCCGCTTGGACTTCTCGCCAGCTATCCGGTCAGCCCGTCGACCTAGCTGGACTTCGTGGCAGACATCTAGTCAGCCCGTCGACCTGTCTAGACTTCTCCTGCACACTCGATCAAAGTGTCAGACAACAACACAACTAACTTAACCTATTTGTCATTCATCAAAACCTGGGTTAGACCGTTAGTGCTACCCGCACCAACAATCTCCCCCTTTTTGATGGAATGACAACCTGGTTAAGTTAGTGAAAGCATATGTATGAAACAACATGCATTTGTGTGGTTTTAAAGTTAGTTTATGTTTTCAAATTGGTTTAGCTAACTTAACCACCTAACCCTTCTCCCCCTTTGGCATTCATAAAAAAGTAAGCAGGGGTAAACAAGCATAGTGTAGAGTAAAAAAAATTCAAAGATATTGATAAAAGTATAATTTTTAACAGCAAAAAAATTAGTCAAGTTGACTTGGGGGAGTTTAAGCTTTTGAAAATTTGTTTAAAGCATTAGCTTTTAGCTTTTAGAAAGCTAGCTAAGTTTTCATTTTCAAACACAAGTTTTCAAAAACCAGAATTCCAAAACTAAGTTTGAAAAATTTATTTTTCAACACTAAGTTTGTAAACGATTTAATTTAAAACTTAAGTTTTGACAGTGATTTAAGTTTGAAAAAATCTAACTTTCATAATTTTTAACACTTGAGTTTTTGCAAATCAAATTTCAGTTTGTAAATATTGATTTTGAACTTTACTTTTAGTTTTCAAAGGAGTTTGGTAGAACTAATTTTGATAAAGTAAAATAATTAAATCTAATTTTCAAAAATCAAAATTTTAAAGTTCAAAAGTACTAGTTTCAAAACCATGGTTTAAAATACTTGAAAAGTTGAGTTTTTAAAGACTAAGTAAAAAGGATAAAAAGTTTGTGATTTAAAACAAACAATTTTGAAAAAATTTTCACAATTTTAAGCAAGTTGATTTTGAGTAGCTTAGTTTGTAAACTTAAGTTTTGAAAAATCTAATTTCCACAATTTTCAAAACTAAGTTAAATCTAATTTTCAGAATCAATTTTCAATAAAAAGTAAAACCCAATTCTTAAAAACAACTTAGTTTTATAAGAGTTAGTTTTCAAAAGTAGGTTTAAGAAATTTTTAGGAGAACATTTTTCAAACAAGATTTAAAATATTTTATATAAAGGAAAATTTTTAATTAATTCCTCCCCCTGAACCTGACATAACTTTAACCAGCTGTCTAACCAATTAGGTACTAACTAACTATCAGAAGATAGTAGCTTTCACCTGGTTAGTCAGATAAAGTTAATTATAATCAGTCAGTGTTTGACTTGACTGATGAACTTTAATCTGATTAATATCTGAATTGTATTTAACGTCCAGACTTATGTTGATGCACTGAAATAAGCATCTTAAGTCTAGACAGTTGGCCTATGCATCTCACCCCTTTCTATGTTTATCAAACACAAGCAAGGTAAGCCTAAGATGTTGGTGAGATGCTCAAGAACTAAACCTATGGGTACATGCTTTCTAAGGATTCAAAACTAGTCTAAGGCCAAAACTGTTTTTGAAAAATCTAAAAATGGAAAGTTTTGAAAACAAACAAGTTTAACCTATAATTTGATAAAACCATTTTTGAAAGTATTTTGAAATTTCCTAGTCTATTGAGCACATCCCCAATTGTCGTCGTAAGTTGCTAAATTCACTCTCAGGGAGTGGTTTTGTAAAAATGTCAGCTAAATTTGATTTAGACTCAATGTACTTGAGTTCAATATCACCTTTAGTAACATGATCCTTGATGAAGTGAAGCCTAACTTCAATATGTTTGGTTCTTGAATGATGTACAGGATTCTTGGTTAAGTTAATCGAACTTATATTATCAATTAATACTTTTACATTTGTGATATTTAAGTTGAAATCTTTTAGAGTATGCATCATCCATAATATTTGTGCAACACACTCGCCTATAGCTATGTATTCTGACTCAGTTGTAGATAGTGCAACACAGTGTTGCTTTCTACTAAACCAGCTGACAAGGGATGGACCAAGTAGTTGGCATGAGGAAAACACGGTTTTCCTACCAGACTCATTTCGAATTCGTGTTCCATTAGGTTTGTAAATTCGTTTAAAAACTCTGAGTTTGTTGAACCAAAGATGATATCATCTACATAAATTTGAGCTATAAAAATATCTTCTTTTATTGATTTCACAAATAGTGTTGGGTCAATTTAACCTTGGTTGAACTCTTTAGAGGTTAAGTAAGAGGTTAGTCTTTCATACCATGCCCTAGGTGCCTGTTTGAGTCCATATAATGCCTTTTTTAATTTGTAGACATAATCAGGGTGTTCTAGGCTTTCAAAACCTGGTGGCTGACCTACATAAACTTCTTCTTTTATCAATCCATTAAGAAAGGCAGACTTGACATCCATTTGGTATAGTTTGAATCCTTTATGAGCTGCATAGCTTAGTAACATTCTAATGGACTCTAGTCTAGCTACTGGGGCATAAGTTTCATCGTAGTCAAGTCCTTCAACTTGACTGAACCCTTTGGCAACTAACCTAGCCTTGTTCCTAGTAATTTCTCCAGTTTCACTTAACTTGTTTCTAAATACCCATTTGGTTTCTATTATTTTCTTATCGTTAGGTGGAGGTACTAAGTCCCAAACTTCATTGCGCTCAAATTGAGCTAATTCTTCTTGCATAGCTATGACCCAGTCTGGGTCAAGTAGAGATTCAGCTACAGTTTTGGGTTCAATGTTTGAGATTAACGAGATTTGACTTAGGTTTCTGAAAGATGACCTAGTTTGGACCCTCAGGTCTGGGTCACCAATTATTTGATTAGTAGGATGGTTTGGGTTGACTCTTATGGTTCTAGGAGGTTGACTTTCTTGTAGTTGTTCTTCTTCTTCATGATTTTGGGTTTGGTTTGTTCCCTCAGAATTGATATGTTCGTGAACAGAGTCAACTGGTTGAGGTTGGGCTTGTTCTAGGTTTTGATTGGATTCTTTGAATTTTACATTGGTGGTTTCCTCAATTCTTAAAGTGACTTTATTATAAATTCTGTAGCCTCTGCTATTTAGAGGGTAACCTAGAAAAATTCCATTTTCTATTTTGGAAGTGAATTTGCCTAAGTGTTCTCTAGTATTTAGGATAAAGGCTGGGCAACCAAATACCTTAAAGTATTTTATATTAGGTTGTTTGTTGTAATATATTTCAAAAAATGTTTTATTGTGTTTTTTGTTTAGTGTTGTTCGGTTTTGTACATAGCAGGCTGTACTAACAGCTTCTGCCCAAAAATATTTAGGTAAGTTGTATTCATTTAGCATAGTTCTCGATGCTTCAAGTAAGGTTCTATTTTTCCTTTCTACAATTCCATTTTGTTGGGGAGTTTTAGGGCAAGAAAATTCATGATGGTAGCCATTTTCAAGGCAAAATTTTTCAAAATTATGATTTTTAAATTCTCCTCCATTATCACTTCTGATTCTTTTAATTTTTATGCCTTTTTCATTTTCAATTTGTTTGCAGAAATTTGTAAAAATTTCAAAGGTTTCATCTTTATTTTTTAAGAATTTGACCCAAGTGAACCTAGAATAGTCATCTATTATAACTAAACAGTATAGACTTCCATTTATTGATTTAACTCCATGGGAGTCAAATAGGTCTAAGTGTAAAAGTTCTAGGACTGAATTGGTTTGGGATTCATTAATTGGTTTGTGGGTAGATTTTGTTTGTTTGCCTTGTTGACAAGCATTACATATTGTTAAATCTAAGTTAGGTAATTTTGGTAAGCCTCTAACTAGACCATTTAATTTACTTATGTTTCTGAAATGTGTGTGTGACATTCTTCTATGTCATAGCCAGGTTTCTTCTTTTTGTGTTAAATAACACTTGACTGAAGAAGTGGTTAAGTTAATGGCATAGATATTGTCTTTTCTAAAGCCTTTTAGGCTTATAGTTGGATTATCTAGATGTTTGATCAAACATTCTGTGGATAGAAATTTTACCTTATACCTAGTGTCACATAATTGACTTATGCTTAGGAGATTGTATTTAAAATTTTCAACAAGTAGAACATTTGTAATTATGAAATCTATTTTTAATTCAATATTACCTATACCAATTACCTTGAGTTTACCGTTGTTTCCAAAGGCAACTGTTCCTAGGCTTTTGTAGGTTAATTGAGTGAACTTGGTGTAATCTCCAGTCATATGTTTGGAGCAACCACTGTCCAAAATCCACTTGGTTTCCTACAACAAGTAGGATTTTTATGTTAGTCTTAGTTTATCAATTTTTAATCAATCATTATTTAAGTAAAAAAAATCTTAATTTTAAAATTTTGAAATTAATTTAAGTTTTAAAATTAATTTTTGAATTTTGACAATAATTTGAGTATAAAATTAATTTAGGTTTAAAATTTTGAAGTTAAATTTTTTTTAAGTTTAAAATTAAATTTTGAAATTAATTTAAGTTTTAAAATTGAAATTTTAAGTTTAAAATTGAAATTAATTTAAGTTTTAATTTTGAAATTAATTTAAGTTTTAAAATTAAAATTTTGAAATTAATTTAAGTTTTACAATTGAAATTTTGAAATTAATTTTTAAGTTTAAAATTGAAATTAATTTAAGTTTTAAAATTAAAATTTTGAAATTAATTTAAGTTTTACAATTTTGAAATTTTGAAATTAATTTTTAAGTTTAAAATTGAAATTAATTTAAGTTTTAAAATTGAAATTTTGAAATTAATTTAAGTTTTAAAATTAAAATTTAAGTTTTAAAATTAAAATTTAAGTTTTAAAATTGAAATTTTGAAATTAATTTAAGTTTTAAAATTGAAATTTTGAAATTAATTTTTAAGTTTAAAATTGAAATTTTGAAATTAGTTTAAGTTTTAAAATTAAGATTTTGAAATTAATTTAAGTTTTACAATTGAAATTTTGAAATTAATTTTTAAGTTTAAAATTGAAATTAATTTAAGTTTTAAAATTGAAATTTTGAAATTAATTTAAGTTTTAAAATTGAAATTAATTTAAGTTTTACAATTTTGAAATTAATTTAAGTTTTAAAATTAAAATTCTGAAATTAATTTAAGTTTAAAATTAAAATTTTGAAATTAATTTAAGTTTAAAATTAAAATTTTGAAATTAATTTAAGTTTTAAAATTGAAATTTTGAAATTAATTTTTAAGTTTAAAATTGAAATTAATTTATGTTTTACAATTTTGAAATTAATTTAAGTTTTAAAATTAAGATTTTGAAATTAATTTAAGTTTTAAAATTTTGAAATTAATTTAAGTTTTAAAATTAAGATTTTAAGTTTAAAATTGAAATTTTGAAATTTAAGTTTTAAAATTAAAATTTTGAAATTAGTTTAAGTTTTAAAATTAAAATTTTGAAATTAATTTAAGTTTTAAAATTTTGAAATTAATTTAAGTTTTATTCATCTCACCCGATTTATATTATCAATCAAGGAATCCTATGATTTTGTGAGATGAAATTAGTTTGATTACAGAGTTTTGTTTTAACTTGTGTTAGATTCAGACTTAGCTTTGGTTTCCACAAATAGGCATTCTTCGGATAAACTTCTAAGCTTGGTGAGTCACAAGGACATCATTAGAAGTAACCAACCTTTCGAAGTTTTCCGAATAGTCCTATCCACGGAACTTAGTACTAAATCTTGGTATAACTGGTTAGGATTCGTTTAAGGGTAGCTTCGGTCAGTTCCACTTGGCCAAATGCACCAGATCGAAGCCATATCTTTCTAGACATGCGATGCCCAAGCTTCCCTAACGTACTATCATCCAAAAACTTCACCAGTACCATGAGTCAAGTTAAACTTGGTCTCTCTTTAACTAATCCTAATTACCCTGCCGGGTTAGTTTGTTTTGGGTTACCCTGTCGGGTAGGTTAGTTTTGGAGGTGCCAGCTATTCTGGAGCCTCCCCCTGAATTATTGGCCATTAATTTAGATTTTGGGTTTGTGTCGATTCTTTTTATAGTTGTAATCAACTTGGTGATAATCTAAATTTTGTTGAGTTTTGAATTTTGATTTTAATTTAGATTTATATTTTAGTTTTGATCTGATTTATTCAAGTTTATATAATGTATTTTATCTTTAGGTATATAGAATTGATTAAGTCCTACTTGCGTGGTTAAGCACGCTTTCGGGACCCAAGCTTGTTTAGTTGCTTTGTGTTGGATTAATAATGATTTAAAGGTTTTGTTTGAGTTTGACTTATATCCAAGTCCGGTTTTATTATAGCATGCCTTTTGGTTATTTAGAATTAAATCTAAATTTTTAGATCTTGTTGTGAATTTTTCCAACAATTCTTTCAACTTATTAATTTCATTTTTAATGATAAATTCTCCTCCTCAAGTGTTCGATCTTGAGTTGGATTCGAATTTTTTAATTGTTCCTTGAGGTTTTGATTTTCCTCAAGAAGCGATTTATTTTTATTTTCCAATTTAACTAATTTTTTATTTAAACACGAGATAATTCTAAAGAATTTACGATTTAAGTTTAGGTATACCTCTTCGGAACCTTCGGAAACGAGTGCGGACTCGTGGCTCGATTCGGGTTCGGACCCGTCTTCCGATTCCTCTGATTCGTCTTCCGTTTCAGCTTCGCGAGCCATCAGCGCGAGGTGACTTTGGTGCTTTTGCCTTTCTCCTTCCGATTCGTCCGAGGAGGAATCGTCCCATGTTGCTTTGAGGGCTTTCTTCTTTGTTGACTTTGGTTTGTCAAGTTTCAATCTTGGGCATTCGTTCTTGTAGTGCCCCTTTTTGTTACATCCGAAACATGTGACATTTCTTGAGTCGGCTGGCGAACTGATCTTTTGAAGATCCTGTTTGCTGAAGCTTCTCTTTTTCCTGGTGAACATTTTCCTTACCAGGTTCACCAGGTGTTCTTCGTCTTCAGAGTTTTGATCGGAATCTTCTTCAGATTCGGGCTTGTTCTTCTTTTCTTTAGAGGAACCTGCAAATAAAGCTACACCTTTCTCGACCCCGGCGTTAGTTTGCTCATGCAGTTCTAATTCACAAAAGAGTTCATCCAATTTTAATTTAGATAAATTTTTTGAAATTTTGTAGGCATCTAAGATTGATGCCCACAAATTGTTTCGCGGAAAAGCATTTAACGCGTACCTGATTAAGTCTCGGTTCTCCATTTGGTGGCCAATCGCGTGGAGACCGTTGAGGATATCTTTGACCCTCGCGTGGAGCTGACTTGCCGTTTCTCCTTCCTGCATTTTTATATTAAAAATTTTATTTAACAGCAAATCTCTTTTTGTTACCTTCGCGTCGCTTGTTCCTTCGTGCAGCTCGATCAGTTTATCCCAAAGCTCCTTAGCGTTTTGATGCGGTCCGACTCGGTTCAGTTCTTCTCGTGTTAGTCCGCAGTGTAGAGTATTGATGGCTTTGTTTTCAATTGATGCCTTTTTCTTTATATCATTTGTCCAGTCTTCAGGGTCTACTATGTTCCCGGAGTTGTCTACTGGAATTTTGTAAGCCCTTGTGACGCTCATCCATTGGTCGTAGTCTGTCTTCATGTAGACCTCCATTCTCCTCTTCCAGTACGAAAAGTCATCCCCGTTGAATAGGGGAGGACGTACTGTGCTGAAGCCTTCTTGTTGAGACATCTTATCCTGCACACACTAAATTAACTGGAAAAAAAATCCCAAGACTTCGTCTTGGATTAGCAGTGCGGGAGAAAATAGAAACTCTAAGTTGGTGTTGTACCAATTTAGATTTTAAATGCAACGAAAAAAAATCTTCCAAAAAGATAATAATATCAGTTTGGAATTGTAAAAAAAATGATTTCACCCCCTGTCTGATTGGTGGTTGCACCAAATCAGAGCGGTACCTGCTCTGATACCACTTGTAAGACCGTTAGATTCGATAGAGGGGGGGGGGTGAATATCGATTCGAAAATCTCGAGTTAAAACGCAGCGGAAAAGTAAGGAAGTAAAGAAATGAACACGGTTGATTTTTACTTCGTTCGGAGCCTGTGACGACTCCTACTCGAAGGCCCGTACTCCTTGAGTACCTTCGTTGGGCAATTCACTAGCAATTCGGATAATTACAATTTACGTACAAATATTGCTAATGAAAAGAAAGAAAACAAAGCTAACCGACAAACAATGAATTAAAAAGAGAGCCGGAGTGAGTCGTCGGAGCTTTGTGAACGTTGTTGGAGCGCAGAGCAGCAGAGTGATTGGACTCAGAGTTCTCAGAAGACTGATGTGTTGAAGCTCCTGGGGCTTCTTTATATGCTGCTCCGGGCGCCTGGATCCCTTCCGGGCGCCTGGAGTGTGACGTAACACTCCCAACCAGCATGCTCCAAGTGTCAACGTCGTCCTGGGGATAAAACTTGCCTCCGGGCGCCCGGACTTCCGGGCGCCCGGAGCCATTCCGGGCGCCCGGACCCTCACTGTTCCCTACCTGCAAAATAGTGTTAGTCCGAGGCAAATAAATCCTGCAGCACAGTTTGTTAGCACATTTTTACATATACGCTAAGTAATAAAAATTAGCATCAAGAGTATGACTTAGATTCCGTCTTTCCGAGACCGGAATCTAGTCACGATCTCGACTTAGATATCCGAAATGGATCTAAGCCGGATCGACGCCTAATGTTCCCTTCCCGGGAACGCGTCCTCGCAGTCACTCCCCTCCAGTGACTTACCTTGCTTACCTGTCAGATGTCCGGTCAGCCCGTCGACCCGTCTGGACTTCTTGCCAAGCGTCCGGTCAGCCCGTCGACCCGCTTGGACTTCTCGCCAACTATCCGATCAGCCCGTCAACCTAGCTAGACTTCTCGCCAAGCGTCCGGTCAGCCCGTCGACCCGCTTGGACTTCTCGCCAGCTATCCGGTCAGCCCGTCGACCTAGCTGGACTTCGTGCCAGACATCTGGTCAGCCCGTCGACCTGTCTGGACTTCTCCTGCACACTCGATCAAAGTGTCAGACAACAACACAACTAACTTAACCTATTTGACATTCATCAAAACCTGGGTTAGACCGTTAGTGCTACCCGCACCAACAGTTTCTTCGTGATTTTGAATCATGCTGTAAAGATTATTGCTTTGAGGTTGCTACCGTGAGTCTCATAAAGGAAACGAAAAGGGAATTGTTTAGATTGGACATGTGGTTTGGCATTCCAGTTTGTTTAGTTTTCGTTATAGATCTTTTGTTATTAGCTTTCTTATACATGCAGTTTTGGATCCACTGTATGTAGTATAGCATTCCTGCCGTAGATTTTCTGTTAAATCCGAACAAGAACAGCCATGAATTTCATATCAGCTTTAAATCTTGTTGTTGTTCTCTTGGCTAGTGTTGTTTGAGCGTGAAGGGCCTTATTGTTTGGCATTGCAGAGTTTTGATTTCCTTTGGAATTTCCTGTGCAGCTCGATTTTGTGTTGTGAAAGGGGCACGAGCAGCTCCCTTTGGAGTTTGCTGTGTAATTTGGTTTTTTTTTTTTTGTTGTTGGCAGACAATGAGTATAAGATGAATTAGATTCTAAGCATGTGGTGTTGATTTCGTGGTTACTGCTATTAACAGTAAAGGCCTATATGTGTGTAACATTCTAGTATTGGTTTTTCCTTGCTGTCGTGTGTAGGTATAACCCTTTAAATGGGTATGTAGCAGGGTGGTTTTGTGCCGTATAGACCCTTTTTGCTTTCCAATGAACACGAACAACATGTGATCAAGTATTTAGTTTTAGTTTTCTATGTATATGCTATGAACACGAACAATTTTTTTTAAAGCTTGCTGTTTAATTATCGAGACATTCTTTTATTAGAAGTATTAACAAGTAACAAGTATTTTACTTGAGGCTAGTACCCGACTTCTGAGGTTATCGTTAAGCAAATCCAGGTGACCGGTTCCGAGGTCTCGGCCCTGGTAAGACCAAGGTCTTTACCCTCATAGGACTGGTGGTTCGCTACCTTAGTTTCTATTAGGGAGCGCGCAATGGTATTAAGCCTGGGCCCAAGAGATTATTATTTTGAAGTATAAGAGTATAAGCTTTGGGAACAAATGGAATAAGTTTTACAGGATTAAAAATCAGCAAGTTTAGTTTTCTTCTATGCTAGCATGTTGTTTAGTTTCCTTACTGTTATTTGCTATTAGATGAGCAGCTTTACATGTTTAGTATTTCAGTCTATTTTGATTCCTTTGCTATTAGATGAGCATGAGTAGTGTTTCTTTTAAAGCATTCAGTTCTTAGATTTCTTCCTGTTCACATGCATATCCGAGTTTTGTGAGTTAGATAGCGCTTACTAAGCATTCGCATATAGTTGCATTTTCCTCTTACTGCAAATAAAGGGATAGGAAAACTATAGTGAAGAAAGGTGACAAGGAGATGTGAGATGGATGTGTGATGTCTGGACTATGGAAGCCTTGGGATTTTCTTAAAAAAATTATTAAAATTTTGTATTTAGATTGTTAGTGAAATTTAGGTGGATTATGTTCTTTTTGCATTGTTAGAACTATTCTTTCATGTTGATGGTTTATTCATAGAATGCTTTTATGTATTTAGAATTTTTCCACTTAAATTGCTATGCACATTAGTTCCATTATTTGAGTTGTTTTATTGTTGCATGCATGTTCAGATTGATATATAGTTTTAGTTGAGAACAAATGCTTGAGTAGAATATATAGATGAGTTATTTATGTTTCAGCTGTTACTTATTGCATGTTTCGAGTTTGTAAAGAGTTATAAGTATAACTATCAACATGTGAGCAAGATTAGTTAAGTAAAGTTTATAGTCCAGTAACGGCAACACCCTCACAAACTAGTAGAGTGGAGGGTGGGGTGTTCCATTATATTTTAAGTCAACTAGTTTTCCATTGACATCGTCATCTAGAATTGTATTTACTGCCATGGGTGTTTTTATTTCTTTAGTGTTTTCCATTCCAAATTTTTTAAGTAATTCTTTATTGTATTTTTGTTGATAAATATAATTACCTTCATTTGTTTGTATGATTTGTAATCCTAAAAAGTAAGTTAATTTGCCTACTAGACTTGTTTCAAATTCTTGTTCCATTAGATTTGTAAATTCTTCTAAAAATTCTGAATTAATTGAACTAAAAATTATATCATCTACATAGATTTGGACTATAAAAATATCCTCTTTTATTAATTTAACGAATAGAGTTGGGTTAATTTGACCTTGGTTGAACCCTTTGGATATTAGGTAAGAGGTGAGTCTTTCATACCATGCCTTAGGTGCTTGCTTTAGTCCATATAAAGCTTTCTTTAATTTAAATACATAGTCAGGATGTTCTAGACTTTCAACACCAGGTGGTTGTCCTACATACACTTCTTCTTTTATTAATCCATTTAGAAATGCTGACTTGACGTCCATTTGATATAGTCTAAATCCTTTATGGGCTGCATAGCTGAGTAACATTCTAATGGACTCTAGTCTAGCTACTGGGGTATAGGTTTCATCATAGTCAAGTCCTTCAACTTGACTAAACCCTTTAGGGACTAGCCTAGCCTTATTTCTAATAATTTCCCCAATTTCACTTAGTTTATTTCTAAATACCCATTTTGTTTCTATTACTTTTTTATTTTTGGGTGGTGGTACCAAGTCCCAAACCTCATTTCGCTCAAATTGAGTTAGTTCTTCCTGCATAGCTATGATCCAGTCTGGGTCAAGTAAGGATTCAGTTATGGTCTTAGGTTTGATTTTTGAAATTAAATAAATTTGACTTAGGTTCCTAAAGGATGACATAGTATGTACCCTTAGGTCTAGATCACCAATTATCTGATCATTTGGATGATTTGGGTTGACTCTTATGGTTCTAAGAGGTTGGTTTTCTTGAGTTCTTTCTTCATCTTCATGATTTAAGTCTTGATTGGTACCTTCTTGATTACTACTGCTTTGAATGAACTCAATTGACTGAAGTTGGGTTTGATCTAAGTTTGGCTTGAATTCCTCAAATTTTACATTGGTGGTTTCTTCAATTCTTAATGTAACCTTATTATATATTCTGTATCCCCTACTGTTGAGTGAATATCCTACAAAAATTCCATTTTCTACTTTAGAACTAAATTTTCCTAAATGTTCCCTTGTGTTTAAAATGAAGGCTAGGCAGCCAAATACTTTAAAATATTTTATATTAGGTTGTTTATTATAATAAACTTCGAAAAAGGTTTTATTATGTACTTTATTTAGGGTTATTCTATTTTGCACGTACCAAGCTGTACTAACAGCTTCTGCCCAAAAATATTTGGGAAGACTATATTCATTTAACATAGTTCTAGATGCTTCAAGTAACGTTCTATTTTTTCTTTCCACAATTCCATTTTGTTGAGGTGTTTTAGGACACGAAAATTCGTGATGATATCCATTTTCAAGATCGAATTTATTAAAATTATGATTTTTAAATTCTCCCCCATTATCACTTCTAATTCTCTTAATTTTAAGATCTTTTTCATTTTCAACTTGTTTACAGAAGTTTATAAAAGTTTCAAAGGTATCATCCTTATTTTTTAAAAATTTTACCCAAGTGAACCTAGAGAAGTTATCTATTATTACTAGACAATATAAACTATCGTTTATTGATTTGACCCCGTGGAGTCAAACATGTCTAGATGTAAAAGTTCTAGTATTGAATTAGTTTGGGATTGATTAATTGGTTTATGGGTAGATTTTGTTTGTTTGCCTTGTTGACAAACATTACATATGGTTGAGTCTAATTAGGTAATTTTGGTAAGTCTCTAACTAATCCATTTAGTTTGCTTATATTTCTGAAATTCATGTGTGACATTCTTCTATGTCATAACCATGTTTCTTCTTTTTGTGTTAAATAACACTTAATTGAAGAAGTGGTTAAGTTAATTGTATAGATGTTGTCTTTTCTAAACCCTTTTAGACTTATTTTAGGATTATCAAGTTGCTTGATTAGACATTCTGAAGATAAGAACCTAACCTTATACCTAGTATCACATAATTAACTGATACTTAGGAGATTATACTTAAAATTTTCAGCAAGTAAGACATTTGTGATAATGAAGTCCGATTGTAGCTCAATGTTACCTATACTAATTACCTTAAGTTTGCCATTGTTTCAAAGACAACTGTCCCTAACCTTTTGTAAGTAAGTTGGGTGAATTTGGTGTGATTTCCAGTCATGTGTTTATAACAACCAATGTCAAAAATCCACTTGGATTCCTACAATACGTAGGAACTAGAAATAGTCTAAGTTTAGGCTAATAAAATTTTAATATTAATTTTAACATAAACCTTAACTTAATTAAAGTTTTTAAAAGAATTTTTTAACGTTGAATTTTTTAAGATTTTTAAAAGAATTTTTTAAAGTTTTTAAAAGATTTTTTAAGGTTAAAAGAATTTTTAAAAGATTTTTTTTAAGGTTAAAAGAATTTTTAAAAGATTTTTTTTAAGGTTAAAAGAATTTTTTTAAGTTTTTAAAAGAATTTTTTTCTTTTAAAATAATTTTTTTAAGTTTTTAGAATAATTTTAAAAAAGAATTTTTTATAGTTTTTAAAAGAATTTTTTTTAAAAGAATTTTTAAAAGAATTTTAAAGTTTTTTAAAGAATTTTTAAAAGAATTTTTTTAAATTTTTTAAAGATTTTTTTAAGTTTTTTTTAAAAAGTATTTTTTATTTTTAAAAAATATTTTAAAAAATTTTTTTTTAAAAAGAATTTTTTAAAGTTTTTAAAAGAATTTTTTTTAAAGTTTTTTAAAAAAAATGAAAGAATTTTTTAAAGTTTTTAAAAGAATTTTTTTTAAAGTTTTTTAAAAAAAATGAAAGAATTTTTTAAAGTTTTTTTTAACAGAATTTTTAAAATATTCTTTAAAATTTTTTAAAGAATTTTTTAAAGTTTTTAAAATAATTTTTTAATTGGAGTTAATTTTATTTGAATTTAATTTTATTTAAATTTTATTTAATTTTAATTTAATTTTATTGAATTTAATTTAAATTTTATTTTATTTAATTTTAATTTAATTTAGTTTTAATTTAATTTAATTTAATTTTAATTTATTTTATTTTATTTTATTTTATTTTATTTAATTTGATTTAATTTTAATTTAATTTAATTTAATTTAATTTAGTGTAATTTAATTTAATTTGATTTAATTTAATTTAATTTAATTTAATTATATTATTTTAATTTTAATTTAATAATTATATTATATTTTATTTTATTAGTTTAATAATTAAATTTTATTTTATTTAATTAATTTAATAATTAAATTTTATTTAATTGAGTCCTTAGTCTGGATAAAGTTCAGTTTTAGGAATCAGGGAATCCTATAATTGTGTGAGATGAATTAAGTTCAGTTTTAGGATTTGGTTTAACTTTGTGTTAGATTAAGGTTTAGCTTTGGGTCCAACAAATAGACATTGTCTGGATAAACTTCTGGGCTATGGTGAGTCACTTAGACATCATTAAAGTAATCATGCCTTCGAGGTTTTCCAAATAGTCCTATTCACTGAACTTAATACAAAACCTTGGTCTAACTGGTTAGGATCCATAAAGGGTAGTTTCGGTTAGTTCCACTTAGCCAAATGCACCAGGTCGAAGCCATATCTTCCTAGACATGCATGGACTAAACTTCTCTAACATACTATCATCCAAAATTTCACCAGTACCATGGGTCAAGTTAAACTTGGTCCCTTTCTAATTAGTCCTAATTACGCTACCGGGTAGGTTAGTTTGGGTTACCCTGTCGGGTAGGTTAGTTTTGAAGGTGTCAGTTATTCTGGAGCCTCCCCCTGAATTATTGGTCTTTATTTAATTTTTGGTTCTTGGTTTATGTCTGTTCTTTTTATAGTTATAATTTACTTGATGATATTCTAAGTCTTGGTGTGGCTTAAAATATTTAGTTTTTGAATGTGTTGGTCTAGGTTTGTATTTTATTTTTTGATTTGATTTATTTTATTTTATATAATGTATTTTTTCTTTGGGTATGTAGTATTGGTTGAGTCCTACTTGCATGATTAAGTACGCTTTCAGAACCCAAGGTTTACTTGATTGTTTGTGTTGAATTATTAATGATTTAAATGTTTTATTTAAACTTGACTTGTAGCCAAGTCCAGTTTTATTGTAAGTTGCTTTTTGATTATTTAATATTAGATTTAAATTCTTAGATCTAGTTGTAAATTTTTCTAACATTTCTTTTAATTTGTTAATTTCTAGTTTTAGTAATAAATTTTCCTCCTCAAGTGTTGTGTCTTGAGTTGGATTTGGATTTTTGATTTGTTCGTTGAGATTTTGATTTTCCTCAAGAATCAATTTATTTTCTTTTTCTAGTTTAACTAATTTACTATTCAAGCATGAAATAATTTTTTAAAAAAATTATTTAAAATAAAATTTACCTCGTCGGGACCTTCGGAAATGAGTACGGACTCGTGGCTCGATTCGAGTTCGGATCCATCTTCTGATTCTTCGTCCGATTCTTCTTCGAGGGCCATCAGCGCGAGGTAGCTCTAGTGCTTCTGATCTTCACCCTCCAATTCGTCCGAGGAGAAGTCGTCCCAAGTTGCTTTGAGAGTCTTCTTCTTGGATACCTTTGTCTTGTCGCTCTTCAGTTTCGGGCACTCGTTCTTGTAGTGTCCCTTCTTTTTGCATCCGAAGCACATTACGTTCTTTGGTTCGGGAGAGTTGATCTTCTACAGGTCCTTCTTGCTGAAGTTGTTCTTTCTCCTAGTGAACATCTTCCTTACCAGGTTCACCAGGTACTCTTCATCTTCGGTCTCCTGATCCGACTCTTCTTCGGGTTCAGGCTTGTTTTTAGATTTCTCCTTGAAAGAACCTGTAAACAAAGTTACACCTTTCTTGGTTCTAGCGTTAGTTTCTCATCCAATTCTAATTCACAAAAAAGCTCATCTAATTTTAGTTTAGATAAATTTTTTGAGATTTTGTAAGCATCCACAATAGATGCCCACAAATTGTTGTGTGGAAAAGCGTTCAAGGCATACCTTATTAAGTCTCTGTTCTCTATTTGATGTCCTATTGCGTGGAGACCGTTGAAGATATCCTTGATCCTTGCATGAAGATGACTTGCCGATTCTCCTTCCTACATTTTAATGTTACATAACTTATTTAATAACAAGTCACGTTTCGTTATCTTTGCGTCGCTTGTTCCTTCGTGTAGGTCGATCAATTTGTCTCAAAGTTCTTTCGCATTCTGGTGCGGTCCTACCCGATTCAATTCTTCCTTCGTCAGTTCGCACTGGAGCGTGTTGAGTGCTTTGAATTCAGTTGAAGCTTTCTTCTTCATATCCGAAGTCCACTGTTTTGGGTCCAGTGGGATTCTGGAGTTGTCGACCAGCGTCTTGTAGCCTCTTGTGACGCTGAACCATTGGTCGAAGTCCGTCTTCAAGTAGACTTCCATCCGCTTCTCCTAGTACGAAAAGTCATCCCCGTTGAACAAGGGAGGGGCGTACTGTGCTGAAGCTTTCAAGTTGAGACATTCTGCACACAAGTAAAAAAAAGACAAACTGTAAAGCCCGAAAAAAATTCCCAAATTTATTTTAGAAATATTCTAGGATTTTTCTGGAATTTTTAGATATTTTTCCGGAATTTTCCGAGTAGCGGAAGTAGAAAAAAGAAATATAAGCGTAAAACGGCCTGGGCGGGGATTGAACCCGAGACCTATGATTTAGAGGGACAATGTCATAACCAGTTGACCCAGCAGGGCTGTGCTGAAAGAGGAGGGGAACGATTATATTTAAGTTGGGTTTAGCCGAATTAACCACTTAATATAAATAGAAGGTTTAAGTGGGTTTGGTTTATTTTTGCTTGGTTCGACAACCTTCTCCCTCTCCAAACCCTCAACGCCGACTCCTCTCCCTCCTCTCCTTCTTTCGGCGCCACACCAAGGAGAACCTAGGGTTCTTCTCCTAGGGTCCCAAGATCACTTTCCGGCGACGATTTCAACACAAGGACGTTCCCCTCCGCGAGTAGAGCACGTGGACGCGAGCGAAACGTCGAGAAGTCGTCTCCACCGGAATTCCTAGCGATTAGAATCGTAAGAAATTACGATCAAGAGGTAAGAGACCCCTCACCTGCGGTATAATAGCTCCGTTTGGTTTTCTACGCATTGGTTTTAGCTATATGCAGGTTTTTCGGCACGTAGGGTGTGTTTAAACCCTCCTCGAGGATGTAGGGATCTAGTTGAACACCTCTAGACGGGCCGGACGCGTTGTTCTCCTTTAGTTGGAGATTCTAGACGTTGTCGGGTGCCTAGAGGTGATCTCCCGATTAGAGGAGAGAGTTGAAGCACGCCAAGTGTTCGGTAAATTGTTGGTGTAGCTAAATACCACTTCAGTTATGTTTAATAGCTCAGTTAAGTGCATTAGGAGCACTTAAAACAGTACCTTAGTTTAGTTCAGCTTATTATATCTTATATGGATCAGATATCCAATGGGTGGGCTCCCACAGTCGCCTCTAGGTTCAGATAACCTAGCTCTAGGTTCAGATAACCTAGAAACAGCATGTTATATCAATTAGCTATAGATATCAGTATTTTATTTTCAGTGGCACTGTACTGGATCAGATATCCTAGTAAGGTTCAGATAACCTAGTCGCTAGGTTTAGATAACCTAGTAGACCCTACTAAATTCGGGACTTGCAAACCCGGGTCTAGTTAGGGATGCGCGCACAGCAAAGTACGGTTGCCGGGCCCAACAGTATGTTTATTATTTTCACTTATTATGTATTAGATTTCAAAACTCAAAATCAGTTATGCTAGTTGAGTTTGTTTCCAGTTACAGATTTAGTTTCCGTTAGTTTAGCTTATGTTTAGTTCATGTTATCATGCTTAGATACTAGTATGCCATGATTAGACTTAACCGTTATGCTTGTATGATCATATGCCATGCTTATATGTTATGCTTTATGACCTCAGTACTCCATGTCTTAGCAAGTTCAGTGCATATTTTCAAATAGCATGATTTAAAAGCATATTGCATCGAATGCATGATTTTGTGAGGTAGATGGTTTCTTACTAAGCGAAAGCTTACAGATACTACTTTTCTTATACTGCAGATAAAGGTAAAGGAAAAGTGGACCAGTAGCGGAGGCTGGAGGTCAATGCAGATGAGGATGTGTGTGCATGGAACTGGAATCAAAGGTCCTTAGGGGACGTAGCAAATTGAGCATTGGACTCCTTAGCATTTACTTTAGCGTTTTATTTATTGGTTTTGGTTTCCATGTTCTAGGCACTTTTAGTTGCGTGTTGCCATGAAATTCCTAAACTATGTCTTATGTTAAGTTAGATTACTAGTTTATGCCGTTAGAATGTTAGTACATGTGGTTAGAATAGTTTCTGATGCATTAATTAGTTGGTATGTGGAGTTGGTACAACCCAGTTGCTGGAAATCAGAGTGCAGACTCGAAATCAGACCTCTGATCGGTCTACAGACCGATCAGAGGCTGAATTGTGCCACTGGATCGGTCAGCCGACCGATCCAGCGAGATACAGTAGCATACTGTATCCTCCTGGATCGGTCAGCCGACCGATCCAGCACGATACAGTAGCCTCCAGGAGAATTTCGGGTGCCTGGATCGGTCTGCCGACCGATCCAGCTATACCTGGATCGGTCTGCCGACCGATCCAGCCTCTACTGGATCGGTCCCCAGACCGATCCAGCCAGTGTTAGCGTGGGGGGTCAGTGGATCGTTCAAGGGACCGATCCAAACCCTAGTTCCACCTCCTTAGTATAGCTATGAACATTTATAAGGTAGTGGGATATGAAGTCTCACCCTCACGGAGTTTAGCAGAGGCAACTACAATAGTTTAGTAAAATTTTTATTTTACCCAGTTTTCCGCACAGTATAGTTTAGCACTAAACTGTAGCGATTCGCCTTATAGCCTAGTAGTAGAAGGCGGGTCGTTACAGAGTGGTATCAGAGCAGTGTTCCATACTTCCTACACACACATCAGCATTGTACCTGCAGCCTCCAAGTAAGGATACCTCTACTCTCCTTAATGTTCTTGTTTATAGCTACAGTTCATGTTATATGTTTCTTGCTTATAATTACAGTTCATGTTATATGCTTGTGCTTGTTAGTACATGGTAGTTTAATCATGATATCAGAAATTTTATAACTGTGATAGTATTAGTTATACATATGTTCTCTATGTCATTAGAAATGGCACGAGGACGCCCAGCAAAAAGGGCACTAGCCAGTGAGCCCCAGCAAGAGGCAGGCAGTTCAGTGCCTCCTCCAGATACCGCATAGAGTTCACCGGCGAACGGTTAGGGCCGGAAAGTCATGTCATGAGATTCTTAAGCTGTGGTCGGGATGTCATCGGGAGGCGTACACATCTCGCACCCACCTTCACAATTCTCTTAGCATTTTGTATGTTCAATACCTCTGCTCCTGACTACGATGTCATCTTTGGAATGGATTTTCTGGTCAAATACGGTGCCTCTATCGAGTGCCGTAAACAGAAAGTCACGTTCCAACCTGAAGCGGAAGCACAGTTCGAATTCGTCGGGGAACCAAGGAGAAAGGCCAAGAGGTTTCTCTCAGCTATGAAGGCACAGAAGTTACTCTACCGGTCCGACCCGTCCTCTACAAGATTGAATTGAGAAGCAGCAAGAACCAGGCAGGTTTGTCACCACGGCTGTGGAAGCACTCAAACTATCCTCTTCCCAGAATAGATGACCTATTCGATCAGCTGAAGGGGGCATCAGTGTTCTCTAAGGTAGATCTCAGATCAGGTTATCATCAAGTAAAGGTTAAAGAAGGGGATATACCAAAGACAGCATTCAGAACCAGATACGGACACTACGTCGCTTGGATCGTATTTAGATAAGTTTGTTAATTTAAAAACTAATTTTCACCGACCTTTCCATGGATGGTATAAGAGTTCTCGCCTCCCTAAAAAATTCGACAAAGAGATTGATTTCATGCGTGATGCTTTGACTAACTAACACCAGGAGTGTGCCGGAGCATGTGATGATGGAGGGACCAAAGCATCAGATGCACTTAGCAGGAAATCCAGTGCTACCTTATTGTCTCTTACAGCCATGCCGCCGCCCCTACAGAAGGAGATCGTGGATTTCGGTCTCGAGCTCATCGTGGGACAGCTCTCTACTATGACCTTAGAGTCTACCTTGCTTGGTGATATTCAGTCAGCTCAGGATCAGGACCCTGAAATTCAGAAAATCAAGCAAGGGCTAGCAGAATCAGAAAGTGGAGAATTCAGAGTGTCCGACAGCGGGGTTTATTTCGGAGGCTTAAGGATCAAGAAGTCAATTCTCGGTCAGGAGTCCATTCGTGGGAGGATATCTGGACTTACTGGTTTGTTATAAGATATCAAAGAACCATCATCTTACGATAAATTATCAAATTACACTCGGCATGGCACCTTATGAGGCACTCTATGGGCGGAGGTGCAGATCACCAATCTGCTGGTATGAGAGTGGTGAACAGAAGGAACTAGAACTTCAGACAGATCTAGTAGCAGCTACCACAGCAGCCATACAGCAGATTCGCCAGAGGATAGAGACAGCACAGAGCCGTCAGAAGAGCTATGCTGATACACGACGCAGACCCCTAGAGTTCTCAGATGGGGATACAGTTTTCCTCAGAGTAGCTCCCATGAAGGGAGTCATGCGTTTCGGGAAGAAGGGCAAGCTAGCTCCCAGATATGTGGGACCATACCTTATCACGAAGAGAGTGGGCAAGGTAGCATATGAGCTAGAGCTACCTCGGGAGATGTCAGCGGTCCACAACGTATTCCATGTCTCCATGCTGAAGAAGCATATTCCAGACGCCACCCAGGTGATTGAGCCCCAGTTGGTACAGGTCCGTGATGATCTCAGCTATGACAGTCGGCCTATTCAGATAATAGACCGAGCAGTAAAGAAATTACGGAACAAGGAAGTACCATTAGTTAAAGTCAGCTGGCAAAATCACACAGCAGCAGAGGCGACTTGGGAGACAGAGGCCAGCATGAGACAGAAGTACCCAGAATTGTTTTAAGTTCGGGGACGAACTTTTTATAAGGTATGGGGATTGTAAAGCCCGAAAAATTCCCAAATTTATTTTAGAAATATCCTATGATTTTTCTAGATTTTTAGGATATTTTTACATAACCGAGTAGCGGAAGTAGCAAAAAGAAATATAAGCGTAAAACGGCCTAGGCGGGGATTGAACCCGAGACCTATGATTTAGAGGGACAATGTCATAACCAGTTGACCCAGCAGGGCTGTGCTGAAAGAGGAGGGGAACGATTATATTTAAGTTGGGTTTAGCCGAATTAACCACTTAATATAAATAGAAGGTTTAAGTGGGTTTGGTTTATTTTTGCTTGGTTCGGCAACCTTCTCCCTCTCCAAACCCTCAACGCCGACTCCTCTCCCTCCTCTCCTTCTTTCGGCGCCACACCAAGGAGAACCTAGGGTTCTTCTCCTAGGGTCCCAAGATCACTTTCCGGCGACGATTTCAACACAAGGACGTTTCGCGAGAGGAACGCGAAGACGTGAGCGGATCGTCGAGAGGACCACCTCCACCGGAGTTCTAGCGAATAGAATCGTAAGAAATTACGATTAGAAGGTAAGAGACCCCTCACCTGCGGTATAATAGCTCCGTTTGGTTTTCTACGCATTGGTTTTAGCTATATGCAGGTTTTTCGGCACGTAGGGTGTGTTTAAACCCTCCTCGAGGATGTAGGGATCTAGTTGAACACCTCTAGACGGGCCGGACGCGTTGTTCTCCTTTAGTTGGAGATTCTAGACGTTGTCGGGTGCCTAGAGGTGATCTCCCGATTAGAGGAGAGAGTTGAAGCACGCCAAGTGTTCGGTAAATTGTTGGTGTAGCTAAATACCACTTCAGTTATGTTTAATAGCTCAGTTAAGTGCATTAGGAGCACTTAAAACAGTACCTTAGTTTAGTTCAGCTTATTATATCTTATATGGATCAGATATCCAATGGGTGGGCTCCCACAGTCGCCTCTAGGTTCAGATAACCTAGCTCTAGGTTCAGATAACCTAGAAACAGCATGTTATATCAGTTAGCTATAGATATCAGTATTTTATTTTCAGTGGCACTGTACTGGATCAGATATCCTAGTAAGGTTCAGATAACCTAGTCGCTAGGTTTAGATAACCTAGTAGACCCTACTAAATTCGGGACTTGCAAACCCGGGTCTAGTTAGGGATGCGCGCACAGCAAAGTACGGTTGCCGGGCCCTACAGTATGTTTATTATTTTCACTTATTATGTATTAGATTTCAAAACTCAAAATCAGTTATGCTAGTTGAGTTTGTTTCCAGTTACAGATTTAGTTTCCGTTAGTTTAGCTTATGTTTAGTTCATGTTATCATGCTTAGATACTAGTATGCCATGATTAGACTTAACCGTTATGCTTGTATGATCATATGCCATGCTTATATGTTATGCTTTATGACCTCAGTACTCCATGTCTTAGCAAGTTCAGTGCATATTTTCAAATAGCATGATTTAAAAGCATATTGCATCGAATGCATGATTGTGTGAGGTAGATGGTTTCTTCTAGCTTCTTCTACTGCCGATACAGGTAAAGGAAAAGTGGACCAGTAGCGGAGGCTGGAGGTCAATGCAGATGAGGATGTGTGTGCATGGAACTGGAATCAAAGGTCCTTAGGGGACGTAGCAAATTGAGCATTGGACTCCTTAGCATTTACTTTAGCGTTTTATTTATTGGTTTTGGTTTCCATGTTCTAGGCACTTTTAGTTGCGTGTTGCCATGAAATTCCTAAACTATGTCTTATGTTAAGTTAGATTACTAGTTTATGCCGTTAGAATGTTAGTACATGTGGTTAGAATAGTTTCTGATGCATTAATTAGTTGGTATGTGGAGTTGGTACAACCCAGTTGCTGGAAATCAGAGTGCAGACTCGAAATCAGACCTCTGATCGGTCTACAGACCGATCAGAGGCTGAATTGTGCCACTGGATCGGTCAGCCGACCGATCCAGCGAGATACAGTAGCATACTGTATCCTCCTGGATCGGTCAGCCGACCGATCCAGCACGATACAGCTCGTTGGATCGGTCTGCCGACCGATCCAGCTATACCTGGATCGGTCTGCCGACCGATCCAGCCTCTACTGGATCGGTCCCCAGACCGATCCAGCCAGTGTTAGCGTGGGGGGTCAGTGGATCGTTCAAGGGACCGATCCAAACCCTAGTTCCACCTCCTTAGTATAGCTATGAACATTTATAAGGTAGTGGGATATGAAGTCTCACCCTCACGGAGTTTAGCAGAGGCAACTACAATAGTTTAGTAAAATTTTTATTTTACCCAGTTTTCCGCACAGTATAGTTTAGCACTAAACTGTAGCGATTCGCCTTATAGCCTAGTAGTAGAAGGCGGGTCGTTACACAAACAGAGTCCCAAGAAGAGGTTTTGGATTAGTAGTGCGGGATTAAAATAGAAATAAACTGAAAAACTGATTTGGTGTTGCACCAAATCAGATTAATAGCAACGAAAAGAGTTCCCAAAAAGGTAATAATACCAGTTTGGGATAATGACGAAAAACTGAAAACCAAAAAAAAAAGGAAAGGAAATTATACCCCCTGTCTGATTGGTGGTTGCACCAAATCAAAGCGGTACCTGCTCTGATACCACTTGTTGGATCATAAGCATTCGATAGAGGGGGTGAATATCGATTTAAAACTTGTGGGATATCCTTCATACGATCCGCTTTGGTTTTCTCAGATCAATTGTCTTATCTTCAAGTGTCAGTGAGGTCTGTTGTGGTTTTCTCGGATTCTCTCTTATTCATCAGTATCAGAATCTGCCATCCTCCATCGCCACCCAGTGCTCCATTAGGTAAGCTCTCAAACAGGATCAGTACCCCTTCAGATGGAAAAGCTCACACGTACCTAAATAATTTCCTATAATCATCCATAGAGGAAGTTTGATCTAGTGATCTGCAAACAAACTCATCCGATATGGAGAAAGACACTTAAAGCCAATGCGCAAATTTGAATACATCACTTACAAACCAGTAATAGAGACCGTGGAATTTATTTAAATAATCTCTCTCCTACTTAGTTATTTAAATTGAGGAATTTTAACATGCACATACATCACAACACATAAAAACATCATCACAACACACAAAACAGCATATAAAAGGCAATAAATATGAAAATAAAATTTCCAACTATTATGGCCTCATTCATCGCTGTCCTCCAATATGTCACCAATGGATCAAGTCATCGCGTCTATCTTGCTTCCTTATTCGTCATGCCTCTGGTTCTCAAAATAGCACCACGCATAGCAAGGATACAAGCCGCAACAAAAAGAAATAAAAATTTACATTTATCGATCCTATATTCTACAAAGGAATTTACATGTAACCTAGATCGAGCAAAATGTAAAAAATAATATGGCAACCGGCCGTATTTAATTATTACAATCATGCACACAAAACAACCTCGACATGCTTGAGGGTTCAAATCATACACAAACACACAAAGTCATAATAGTTGGAACTAGGATGCCTGCAACCACAGAGTTAATCTTTCTTGCACATCCTACTTGTTGGATCGTAAGCGTTCGATAGAGAGGGGTGAATATCGATTTAAAACTTGTTAAAAGTATGCAGCGGAAAAGAGTAAAGCAAAAAAAATGACACAAGTAATTTTTTACTTGGTTCGGAGCCTGTGTCGACTCCTACTCCAAGGCCCGCACACAAGGGTGCTTTCGGTGGGTAATCACTAATAATTCAAAATGAGAATTACAAAGAGAGTACAGGAATTATTAGAAAATGAAAGGATCGACAATAAAAAGAATACAAAGCAAACTGGCGATTTGTCGGAGAGCTTTTCGCAGCGTCGCAGGAGCACAGAAGATCAGATCGTGAGTTGTTGTTCTAGCTCCAGCCTTGGCCCTCCTTATAAAGGAGGTTCGGGGCGCCCAGAACCATCAGGGCACCCTGGTTGTGACATAGCCGGACCAATCAGTAAGCTCCACGCGGCGAAATGACGTTGAGGATAATTTTTCACCTCCAGGCACCTGGGTACCTCCCGGGCGCCCGAAACCATCCCGGGCACCCGGACCCTTATATTCCAGCAGATTCCTTCCTGCAAGAAAATGTTAATCCGAAGGCAAATATATATATCCTGCAACACAAAGTATTAGCACAGCTTAAAGTTAAACAGAATGTTAATTATATTCCGTCTCTCCGAGACCGGAATCTAATCAAGATCTCGACTTAGAGTTCCGAAATGGTTCTAATTCAGATCGGCGCCTTAGTTCCCTTCCCGGGAATGCGTCCTCACAGTCACTCCCCTCTAGTGACTTACCTTCACTTACCTGCCAGACGTCCGGTCAGCCCTTCGACCCGTCTGGACTTCGCGCCAGCTATTTGGTTAGCCTGTCGACCTAGCTGGACTTCGTGCCAAATGTCCGGTCAGCCCGTCATTCCGTTTGGACTTCGTGTCAGCTATCCGGTTGGCCCGTCGACCTAACTGGGCTTCGTGTCAGACATCAGGTCATCCCGTCGACCTGTCTGGACTTCTCCTGCACACTCGATCAGAGTGTTAGATAATAACGAAACTAACTTAATCTATTTTGTCATTCATTAAAACTTGAGTTAGACCGTTAGTGCTAACCGCACCAACAATCTCCCCCTTTTTGATGCGATGACAACCTGGTTAAGTTAGTGATAAATATGCATGTAGGAAACCAGCATGAGTTGTTAAGTTAGCTTTTAGATTTTGTTCTATTTTTGTTTGTTTAACTAACTTAACCACCTAACCCTCCCCTTTGGCATTCATCAAAAAAATAACATAGAATAGCAGGGTAACTTTAAAAAAATGCAAGGTAAACGAAATTTAGAAATGTAAGTCAGATTATTTTGTGGGAGTACAAGTTTAAAAACATAGACACTTTTCCATTTACCTCGTAACCTTTATAAAATAGCTAATTACGCAGCGGAATCAAAAAACTAGTTGTACATTTTCTTTGTAGCTAAAGACCATTTGATCTTTTGTTGTATTCCTCTCCTCTACTTAGACGTCGTGTGGGTGACGATCTACCAAGATTACAAACACCCTTCCCTTCGTTGTTTTCAAACCGCCGACCACCAAGAGAAGCTCTAGGATAAGGTACCTTCTCCTCTTCTTCTTCTTTTCCAAGCCTCCGCCCACCAAAGAAAGCAAGAGTTGTCGACCCTAGCAAGGAGGAGGAGTCGCCGACCTTAGCAACGTGGAGGAACCGAAAGCCCTAGCAAGGTGGAGGTGGCGTCGGCCCCTAGCAAGGGATGGAGGTGGCGCCGGCCCTAGCAAGGGATGGAGGTGGCACCGACCCTAGGAAAGGAGGGAGGTGGCGCCGGCCCTAGGAAAGGAGGATGGGAGCCGACCCTACCAAGGAGAAGAGGAGCCAACCCTAGCAAGGAGGTGGCGCCGAAAACCAAAGCCAACAACTCCTTGGATGAGTGGATGTGAGGCTTTATATAGAGGCTACAACAGCGACCTAGAGGAGGAATTGGTTTAGGCCTCCTGATGGGCTTGGGCTTCCTGTGTTCAGCCCGAACACTCAACTCAAGTCTATCAATAATAACTCATACCACTAAAAGGTTATTATTGAACTACCGCATCAATCTCATATTACAATATGAACTCCTTTTTATCATGAGTGCGTTAATCTCCTTGTGTTTAAGATATCGTATGTCCGTTAATTAATTGAGTTACTGACAACCCAATTAATTAACATCTAATTCCAAGAATAGTACCACTCAATTTTATTATCATGTCAGACTAAGTCCACCTGCAGGGTTTACATGATAATCCTTATGAGCTCCTCAAGGGGACATCATCAATCTAAATAATTAGGACACAGATTCCTTCTATAATCAACAACACACCATATAAATAGTACTATTTCTCAACTCATCCGGCCTATTGATTTAATGAATAAATCTCACCCATTGATAAGTTAAAAAAATAAATACTAGGTATGCGCGCTTGTTATTATATAAGGATTAAAAGGACGCACATCCATAATAACAGAGGTTCTGTTCTTTTATATAGTCAGTACAAATCAAATAACCTCAAATGGTCCTGCTCAATACACACATAGTGTACTAATATAATTTTATAGCCAAGACAGACTAATACCAAATTACACTACAACTATTCTAATAGTTTGTCTCAATCCATCTTGGTTGTGAGTTACTATTTATAATTTATAAGAAACCGATGACATGATGTTATCTACAATACAAATTAAATGAACAACTGTATTGATATATATATATAAATATAAAATGTAAACATTTGACTAAAACGATTCTCATTTCAAAATATTTCAAACAGATGTTCATATAAAAGTTAGACTTATAATATATATTCCAACACTCAGTAAATCAATCAAAACTCACATGGCAAACAGATTACAGTAAATGGAGATCACATGCGAGAATCAGTATACCTTCTTCAATTAACCTAACATGGATGCGTTGAGCTGTCATTGATCTCCATCAAAGATTTAGAATTATTGATGCATTTCCCATGCACAAAGAAAATCTGTGGATTACAAGAAACAAGCAATACGACAAGCACTGCAGCAGTAGAATATCAGAGGGCAGTGACAATCAGGTTGGAGTTCAATCGGCTAAGTAATGGAAGTTACAGTACTTATTATGGTCACAAAAGCCAAAGTCAGATTGCCCTGACTGCATACGTACCAATAACAAAGATAAAAATTTTTGATTCAATTGTGGAGCTTGCTGTTGGGCTCGAAGACGTACTTGATGAGTGATTCCTTGACGGAGAGTAGCTCAGGGAACTCTTTCTTCAGCTTTGAAGCATCCATCTCGTTGTTGCTCCGTGGGGCAACAATCACCTCGGCCTGCTCTTCCAGGGTGAAGTTAACCCACTCAAAGCTGGGGTCAATGTACTTGTTGTACATCTCCAGGATCTCATTGTGGCTGACCACACCAGGGTTTGTGAAGTTCCAAATGCCTCGACAGTTCCTCTTTGCCATCTCGATGGATATCGGCAGGAGCTCTTCCAAAATGGTCATGCTGTTCGGGATGTTCACCACTTTGTTGTAGCGGGTGATCTTGGTGATGAAGTTGCGCGGGTTCTTGAGGTCTGATGAGATCGGCATTCGGAGGCGCAGCGTACACACATTGTCATACTCCCCGAGGAGTTCTTCGACCTGCATTGCAAGGAATGGAAAGGTTAAGGATCAAGGAGGACACGATTTAGACTAAGCCCCTGAATAATATCTCCGTTCTGTTACCATCGCTTTAGTCTTTGAGTAGAATGAGCCAGTGAAATTGGGCTTGTCTTCTTCCTTGAAGCCGGTGCCTAATCCTTCTGGATGTGAATCATCGTACTCGAAGATGCATCCAGTAGCATAATTGAGGACGAGCAATCGATGCACCCTGCAGACATCCGCGAGAGTAAGAGCGCCCACCACGTTGGAGCGGATCGTCTCCGTCTTGTGAGACTCACACCAGTCGACGTTGGGCCTTCCAGTCACGCCTGCAGCATTAAGAACATGCGTCGGCTTCACGGACTGGATGTCGAATTCGAGCTGCGAGCGCTCTTGGAGACGCCCCTTTCCGTACTCGAACGGGATGCCCTTCTGCTCGCATATCTTCCCGAGCAGGCCGCCAATCCATCCTGTCCTCCCATAAATCAAGAACTTGAGAGAAGGTTTAGTGTTCTTGGGAGCAGGGACCAGCATTCCTGTTTGATTGAAAGTGCCGCTGCTTTGGGGATTCTCGTCTTTGGAGGCTTCCTGCCCGTTGATTCCAGGGATCATCAGCATCCGGGGATGGGGCACCAACGCGCCGGAGACGTCGCCCCACCAATGGGGGTTGCTGGTGTACCACTCCGTCGTCTTCCGCAGCCCCTCCTCCCACGTGGTCCGTTCGGACCAGCCCAGGTTCTTTAGCTTTTGGTCGTCGAGAAAATACCTCTGGTCGTTGAAGGGCCGGTTGTCGACGAACTTGATGTGCGTGCCCGGGTCCAAATCGAAGAGCCCGCAGATATCCCTGGCCACATCGATCACCTTCCGCTCCTTCTTGGTGCCGATGTTGTAGACATGGCCGATCTCGCCTCGATGGAGGACGACTTCGAAGGCCTCGGAGACGTCCTCGCAGTAGAGGTAGCTCCTCACATTGGACCCATCGCCGTGGATGGGGAGCGGTTGGCCCGTCATCGCGAGGAGGATGAATTTGGGGATAAGTTTCTCCGGGAACTGGTTGGGCCCGTAGACGTTGTTGCCGCGGGTGGTGATAACGGGGAGGCCGTAGGAGCGGCCGTAGGCCATGACAAGCATCTCCGCGCCGGCCTTGGTGGCGGAATAAGGGTTGGTGGGAAGCATCTGCGACGCCTCGTGGTTGCCCACCACCGCGTCCTCGTCGGTCTCGCCGTAGACCTCGTCGGTGCTGACATGGATGAAGCGGCGTATCTGGCCTGTGACCTTGCAGGCCTCGAGCAGGACGTGGGTGCCGTAGATGTTGTTCTTGGTGAACTCGAAGGAGTTGCCAAAGGAGTTGTCGACATGGGTCTGGGCGGCGAAGTGCATGATGGTGTCGATGGACTCGGTGAGGAGGAGGAACTGGACGAGGTCGGCGCTGGCGATGTCACCCTTGACAAACTTGAAGTTGGGGGAGGAACGGGAGGGATTGATGTTGTTGAGGTTGGAGCAGTAGTCGAGCTTGTCGAGGACCACCACCTTGTAGTGGGGATAGTTTCGGACCAGGCGGTTGGCGACGTGGGAGGCGATGAACCCCGCTGCGCCAGTGATGAGGATGCTCCTGGGCGTGTAGCTCGTCATGCTCGCCGTCCCAGCCCGGAAGCACCCGATCTGCAAGTAGTGATAGATCAGTGATCCAAAGTATAATAGTAAAAGCCGATCGCCCGCGATCCATCCGATCTATTGTCAATGCAGATGAAGGGGAAAAGAAAGCTTGCCTAGATCATAGGACTTGATAGGGGTGGAGCTGCGGATGGAGACTGTGGAGCGCGAGACTGCGGCGGCGGTGAGGAGGGTCGGCCGATGTGTGTGGCTGTTAAATAGGGGACTCCATCCACCGGCCATCGCCAAAAAAACCAAGAGAGAGACTTATTTATTAATATAAAATCATAATTGAAATAATACATCGAAAAGTATTTTTCTTTTCAAGCAAAATAGGGAAATTGTATCTGCGAGAAGCAATGCTATAATTAATAATACATCCAAAGGAAATCAGATTTCTTGGTAAAAAAAAAAAAATCAAGGGGATGATTAATAGGCTCTATCATATTATAATTTAGGTGAGAGTGGAAAGTCATCCAAAAATTATCAAAAATAAAAATGATCCATCTTCTGATCCAAAAAAAAAAAAATTGATCAAGAGATATGTCCCTGTCCAAAGGTTTTTTTTTTTTTTTTGCAAAGAATATAAAGAGCTTATTCACGTGAAAAATATTTTTTTAAAAAATAAATATATGTCTATCGAAAATGGATCCTTTATTTATTCTATGAATACTTGATGTATTATGTCCCATAACATATAATATTATACACATCGTATTATTAAAATTCTAAACCCTAAAACACCACACCCTCCTCCATGTTAAACACAATAGTTCAAGCAGGCCAAACAACCTGATTAAGCCGATCCGATTAGTCTGCTTGATCGAATCGGATTGTGTGATTTGTCTTTGTCAACGAATAAGGAGCAATCCTATTCTATCCTATCGAAACTTCTCACCTGCCATTTTGAAGCACAGTTGAGTTGTGTTTAAGTGAGGTAGTTTTAGGTGGACTGGTGATAGTTAGCTGTGTTAGTAGGTAGCACGGTGTGTGTAGATGGCACTGGGCCAAGCGATGAATATAATTAATTGCCCCAGTCAAGTTCAATATTTATTGAGGTGAGCTACGCCAAATCCCACGCTACTACTGGCAGGCCTACCTGCAAGCCTTTGCTGCCATCAAAAAATAAATAATAAATTGACATGAATCAATAGAAACAGATAATACAATGCAAATTACGGTGCTTGATTTTTCTCATAGCGTCACTTTATTAGGATTTATCATATTTATTATTTTTGACCACGGAAGACACGTATGGCTCTGATGAAGATCGCTGAAAATGGCTATTGTCTGTCACGGGGGTTAAGGCGGACTTGTGAGTTGCCGCGCACTCCTTGCACTCTCCTCATGTCGCCTCACGTCCACAGAACGTATGTCGGCCTCACTTCTCCCTCTAGCTCATTCCCCCTGGCCGAGCCCCCGATTATACTCGGTGCAGATCGAACCGTAGTTATGTGACTACGCCCTTAAACTTGTTGGCTTGATCTGAACTCGGTCTTGGGTCGGATATATCACTACAAAAAAATTCAGTATTAGAGACGGAAAATTCCGTCGCTAAACTAGTTTAGCGACTGATTAGCGACGGAATCATTGCGTCGATACAAATTGTGTCGCTGGCTGTATTTAGAGACGGAATATAAATTCCGTCGCTAATTAGAGACGGAATATATCCGTCTCTAACTTTAGCGACGGAATATATATTCTGTCTCTAAAATATTAGAGATGGGAATTTAATCATCAGTCGCTAATAGTAAAATCTTCTCTATGATTTGATTAAAATTCCGTCTCTAATTAGAGACGGAACATTTAAATTCCGTCTCTAATTAAAGACGGAATTTAAATTCCATCTCTAATTAGAGACGGAATATTTACGTTCCGTCTCTAATTAGAGACGGAACTTAAATATTCCGTCGTAAGGCATCGACATTTCAAACAATTTCAGGGCAATCAGCGACGGAAAATTAAAGTTCCGTCGCTAGATATCGTTATAACAGTATTTTCCATGGTGAAATTAGAGACGGAATTTTAAAATTCCATCTCTAATACCTGGAGATTTCAGTAGCACATTTTTGTTCCTGCAGTCATCCTTGTTTACATTTTATAATAATCTAAACTATCACATACAAATAACACAAAACTCACCAAATAACAATATATTCATAAAAAAAACTTTATCCAAGCACAAAACTTAAACTAAACATCCAATCAAAAAAACATAGATAAATATCCAAACATCTCCAACCATAAACACCTAATTGTATAGTACTACAACATCTGAAATTTAAAAACACAATACAACACCATCTAGCAAAGAAAATCCAATCCTAAGCTAGCAAGTAGTAATCAATCCTGCAAAAATGTTAATACGATAGATTACTAATAAAACAAAGAATAAACTAATTCACAATTATGAGTAACATATTAAATTTAATATTATGAATTTATTTTACATACCTGAAAGCTAGTTTGGTTATATGATGATGGTGTTGTATAGACATCAACGTTCCTGAAAAGATATAATACAATGTTAGACATAGTTTCATTAGTGAAAAAAAAACTTAAAAAATTAAACATCAAGATACCTATCACAATCTATGGATCAGGAGGATTATTAGGGTCTTGAGTCTCCTGAGAGGCAAAACGATGCGGCGTTGCACTCATTTGATCCAAGAAGGCCTGCATATCCCGCCCAATTTTCTCAAGATCCAATCGCGATTGCCGCTCTGCTCGAAATTCAGCCTCCAAGGTCGAGAGTCGAGTCTTCAAATCTGCGTTTTCCTGTTCTAAGACCTCTACTCTAGCAGATGATTCGGATGCACTCGATGATGTGCTGGGACGACCCCTGGCCCTAGGAGCCATCGCCTGATCATATACAACTCTCGCCTGAGCCCCAAGACCATATAGGGTGGAGGTCTTTTTCCTTCCACCAACCACATCATAATAAATTTCATTTATTTGGTCAGTGGATAGAGTCTGCTCCTCACCTCCCTCTAAACTAGGCTGAGACGCCTATACAACCCTAGCAGCAATTTCTTCCTATTTACATTAAAAAAAAAGTATTGTCAGATATTTACTAAAATGATAGATAATCATTGTTAATAGTTAAATATATTCAAGTGTAGAATCTTACGTCTAATGCCGATGATCGACGATCTATAAAGTTGTCATCTTTTGACTTTTGTGTCTTGGTAAATATCTCCCAACAAGTAGGAGGTCGCTGTAGATCATGTTCTTGAATATTAAAGAATGTAAATAATTCCATCGATATAGTCTAGGTACAAAACTCTTATAGAATTTTAAAATTGGAAACTAACCAAGTCTAAGGCATGCTCGACGATCGATCGGGATCCAGCGGTATGTTTTGTCGCTCCGGTACTAGGGCCAACCAGCTCACTCTTTCTATTGGCTCGAGCTTTCATTACATTTTCCTGCCATTTGTCTGCAGCCCAAATGGCTCGCCATGCATCCCAAATGTTCTCAGGTGCATAGGATGGTTTTATTCCCTTTTGTCTTGCTTTATATAGCATGTCTTTGTATAGTTTGGCACAAGCTGCGTTCCAGGTAGCATAAAATTCTGCCTCGTGCTCTGTCTCCCAAGTATATCTTTTCTGCAATAATACATTCACAAATTATTATAAAAAATATAACAAAATCATGATAATTAAATTGTCTTACCAAAAACTCATCGTAATAAAATTGCTTCATATCTGGGTCTACCCGCTTCCATGTAGTACCAGCGGGACTAAATCGCTCTTTAAATTTCGAGGTGATGTATGCAGCTACTCTATGACCATCTGGGGTAAAACTGCATTTAACAAATAAAATAAACCAAATATGTTAAAAAAATAGATGCAGCGAATAAGACTAATAACACCAATACTTACCAACCCCCGATAATCCGTAGAACAATCTGGCCACCAGCATCAGACATGTCTATATCTGCAGAATTACATTATAACACATACGCATGCACACTAGGTTTAATCAAACAAATAATAATGACTAATAGAGTAAGACAAGTGATATAACTATGAATATTTAGATCTAAAATTTAACTGAACAATGCTTAATCTGGATATATAACAATTTTAATCATTAACATTTTGGAGATCCTCCTCACTAGACTCTGTATGTTCAATAAGCTCCTCACTGCTGGATATTTCTCCATCATCTATCTCCTCATAAGGTACATTAACATCTACAAGTAATTAAGATGTTGATTGAATCTGAGAATCTACCGAATATATCTCCACTGTATCATTTTGAAATGCATCGTGGTTTTGGTACACGATAGAGTTGGGCATTTCTATGGTAGAGCGTGGCTTTGTTCGGCAAACTGCTAACCATTCACTAGCTCTACTCCTCTTTGTGGGACTCTAGCTATTTTCGTCAACAAAAATGAAAGGTTCATACTTGTTGAAGCTTTTGTTTGCATTTACCTCAACTAAATTGTAGTTTGGATGTATTCTGGTACCTGTTCTTGGAGTCGGATCATACCAAGAACATTTAAATAACACACATCTTTTGATGGGTAAAGCAGGATATTCAACTTCTATGACTTCTTCAAGTCTCCCATAATAATCAAACTCAGAATTATTGTTGTTGATAGATCCTTTCACACAAACACCCGAATTAAAAGTTAGTCTACGTGAATCCCGTTGTGTTATGTAAAATTTAAAACCATTAACATAGTAGCTAGAGTAGACTACTATCTTACGGAGAGGTCCTGATGCAAGATTGATTATCCTGGAATCTTGCACATTTGATATTCTTCGATCAGACACCTATAACAATAGTAGAATATAAAATAAGCCTCTGATAATTTAATATGGATGTAAGAAATTAAAATTATTCTCTAACTTACATAGATTTGACACCATAATGCAAATTCCGTCTTTAACTTTTCAGCCACTACAAGAAAATTGGGATTCTACAATACTTAAATGACAATGCTTTTTATAAAAAACGTTGTCTATTTTTTTTTAACAACGCTTTTAGTGAAAAGCGTTGTCTATTTCATTATTTTCTTATTAATAGATAACGCTTTTCTAAAAACCGTTGTCTATTAGTGATTTTTACGGATCTAAGACAATGCTTCGTAAAAAGCGTTGTCTATTAGCCTTTTTTTAGTGTCTACGATAATGATTTTTAAAAAACGTTGTCTACTGGTAAGTTATCATTTCAATCTTAAGTGATCTAGACCGCTTATCTCAAGATCTGACGGCTGGATCTTCATCCATCTTCATCACAATATGGATGGCCCAGATTAAAACTTCGTTTCCTTTTACCCATGCGAAGACTGGTGATTCCTTTCTGTTCGTGACATCATCTCCTCTCGCGCGGCTAGGGCACGCGACCTCCCACCGCCGGCCGTCTCTTCTTCCTCACCACCGGCCGGCAGCTCTTTCTTAGCCGCACATACCCCTCTCAGGAATCCCCCCGCGGCCAACCTCTCCCTCAACATCTCTCTGCTCTTCATCGCGGACAACCCCAACAAGGTGGGAATCCGGTACGAGGCGGCAGCGCTCGATGTGATGTACCACGGCGTGCCGCTCGGCGTGGCGACGGTGTCGGGCTTCGAGCAGCCCGCGCACAGCAGCCGCCTCGTCCAGGCCCATGTCGCCGTCGACCGCTTCAACGTGCTCCAGGCAGACGCGCTCAACCTCGTCCGCGACGCCGCCATCAACTGTTGGTTGCTACTCGGAAAACCTAGAGGTTGCACTGTACAAAAATTTTGTACAAAGGTCTGAACCTTTTCCTAACTACTATGTGTTCTTTTAAATTAAATTTTGGATCGCCTGCGGAACTTAACACGTTTGATCCAAAACTTAATCTATTTGTTCTTTTAGGTTTTGACTTGATCTCCTGCGGAACTTAACACGTTCGACCCAAATCACCTTAAGTTATTAATTCCATTAAATATTAATTTCCATAATTGGTTCCCAGAACTGACGTGGCGAGGCACATGACCTTCTTGGATATGGGAGCAACCACCACCGATTAGACAAAACCTTTTATAGAAATCTAATATTTAATTTCCTAAAATAACTTTAGGTTAACCGAAAAGAACAATCAAATCACAAGGAAAAATAAAACAAAAGAACACAACTTCGAAAAACATATTCGAAATACTAGAATCGTAAGCCTCTTGTATTTGGTATTATTTCCATAAATAACTAGTATGATGCGGAAAGGAAAAACTATTAGTTATACCTTCTAGAAAGACCTCTTGATCTTCTACCGTATTCCTCTTCTAACCTCGGACGTTGTGTGGGCAACGATCTTCCGAGATGAGAAACCACCAATCACCTTCTTCTTCCTTGCAAGTTTCGGCCATCAAAACATCTTCTAGGATGAAGAGGTTCGGCCACCACCACCATGCTCCAAGGGATGCTAGAAACGAGGCTTGCTTTCTCTCCTTCTTCTCCTTCCTTGATCCGGCCACTAACAAAAGCTCCACCAAGAGATATGTTTCGGCCAACAAGAGGAGAGGAGAGAAATAGGGCCGGCCACCAAAACCAAAGAGGAGAGGAAGGAAAATAATAGAGATCATTAACCATGAAGCCTTCTCTACCCCCTCTTTTATAATCCTTGGTCTTGGCAAATAAGGAAAATTTAATAAAAATTTCCTTAATTCTTTTTCCATTGAAAAGGAAAAATTATTTAATTAAAAATAATTTTCTTTTTCAAATACAATAGCTGGCCACCTCAAACCCCAAATCAAGGAAAGTTTTAATTAAAACAAGAATTAAAACTTCCTAATTTGTTTCCGGAAATTTATAAAATTTCTCCAATAATTTAATCCCTTCATGATTGGTTTATAAAAAGGAAATTTAATAAATTAAAATCTTTCTTTTAAACATGTGGGTAAAAAGAAAGTTATCTCTAAAAATTAAAATCTCTTTTAATCTATAAATAATGAAAGATATCAAATCTTTTCTTAATCTCTTGTAGAAACTTATAAAAGAGAATATTTAATTTTTAAACTTTCTTTTAAATCATGAACATGGTTAAAAAGGAAAGTTTTTCTTAAAATTTAAAATCCTTCTTTAATCAACAAATAAGGAAAGATTTCAAATTTTAAACTTTCTTTTAAACATGTAGATGATTTACAAATAAGGAAAGTTTTTACCAAAAATTAAAACATCCTTTTAAACTACAAATAAGGAAAGAGATTAATCTCTTCTCTTAATCTTTTGTAGAAAGCTATAAAAGGAAATTTTTAATTTTTAAACTCTCTTTTAAAATCATGATATCCACATAAGAAATAATTTTAATAAAAATCCTTTTTAATATTCTAGTGGCCGGCCACCTAAGCTTGGGACCCATGCTTTGGCCGGCCACCTACATGGCTCATCCACTTGGTCTTGGCCCTAGCTTGGGTTCCAAGCTAGCTTGGCCGGCCCCATTGGATGGGTAAGAAGGTGGGTATCGGTGGGTATAAATCTCTATATACTAGAGGCTACGATAGGGACCGAGAGGAGGAATTGGTTTTGGTCTCCGATGAAATTAAGCATCCCATGTTCGCAACACACAACTTAATTTCATCAATAATAATTCATTCAACCAAGAACTATTATTGAACTACGCACCAATCCCAAATTACATTTGGGCTCCTTCTTATCATGAGTGTGTTAGTCTCCGTGTTTAAGATAACAATGTCCACTAATTAAGTAAGTTCTGACAACTCACTTAATTAATATCTAGCTCAAGTAGTACCACTCAACTTTATCGTCATGTCGGACTAAGTCCACCTGCAGGGTTTAACATGACAATCCTTATGAGCTCCTCTTGGGGACATTCTCAACCTAGATTACTAGGACACAATTTCGTTCTATAATCAACAACACACACTATAAGTGATATCATTTCCCAACTTATCGGGCTTATTGATTCATCGAACTAAATCTCACCCATTGATAAATTAAAGAAATAAATATTAAATATATGTGCTTGTTATTATATTAGGATTAAGAGCACACACTTCCATAATAACTGAGGTCTTTGTTCCTTCATAAAGTCAGTATAAAAGGAACGACCTCAAATGGTCCTACTCAATACACTCTAAGTGTACTAGTGTAATTATATAGTTAAGATAAACTAATACCTAATTACACTACGACCTTCCAATGGTTTGTTCCTTTCCACCTTGGTCGTGAGCTACTATTTATAATTTATAAGGAACCGATAACATGATCTTCTGTGTGTGACACCACACACCATGCTATCTATAATATAAATTAATTGAGCAACTACATTTATTATAAATGTAGACATTTGACCAATGTGATTCTTATTTCTAGATAAATGTTTATACCAAAAGCTAGACTTTTAGTATACACTCTAACAATCTCCCACTTATACTAAAAGACTAAGCTGCTATATCTGCTGCCATACATCTGATTCCCATGTCTTTCAAAAAGCTCTTGCCTTAAGGACCTTAGGTTATCATCTGATGCAATCTAGGCGGCAACAACTTCTCCTCGTTATACGATTTCTCGTATTGGGTGGTACTTGCGCTCTATTGTGTTTACTTGCCTTATAGACTTATGGTTTCTTCGAGTTTGCTACTGCACCAACATTATTACAATAAATTGTTATAATCTTTGGACAAACCAGAAATCATATCTAAATCTATCTTGAGGTTATTGAGTCTTTCAGCTTTTATGGCTACCTCAAAGGCTTGCCATATACTAAGCTTCTATGGTGGAGTCCAGAAAAACACCTATGCTTATCACTTTTCCATAGTTATGACTTTACCTCCTAAAGTAAACACAAAACCCTGAGGTTGACTTATTATTGTCCCTATCCGATTGGAAATCAAAATCCATGCAACCCACAAGGACTAAATTAACTGCCTTGTAAGCTAGCATATAATCTCTAGTGCCTCTAAGGTACTTCAATATATGCTTTACTGCAATCCACTTTCCTTGTCCAGGGTTACTTTGATATCTGCTAACTATGCCCTTGGCAAAACAGATTTCTGATCTCGTGCATAGCATAAATTAGGCTTCCTTTATTTCCTTTATCTCCTTTGATGTCTACAGAGACATATCTTTAGATAAAGTTACTCCATCCTGAAAAGGTAAGAAACCTTTCTTGGAGTTTTGCATGCTTAAAACGAGCAAGGATTTTTCTGATATATGAAGCTTGGGATAAGTAAAATATTCTTTTCTTGCGATCACTTATTACTTTGATCTCAAGAATATATACATTCTCCCAAGTCCTTTATATCGAATTGTTTGGACAACCATACCCTTACTTCTGACAACATTTTGATATTGTTTCCAACTACCAAAAATATTATCTACTTATAGTACAAGAAATACCACCACGCTTCCATCACACCTTTTGTATACACAAGACTTATCCGGTTACTAAATCCATAGATCTGGATTACTTTGATAAACCGGATGTTCCAAGACCTTGAAGCTTTTCCTCAGTCCATAGACTGATTGAGCTTGCACACAAGATGCTCTTAGCCCTTTGCAATGAACCCTTCTGGTTGCTTTATATGGATGCTTTCTTCAAGACTTCCATTAAGGAATGCTGTCTTGACATCCACTTGCCAAATAGATAAAAGAATCTGGATAGACTTAAGCATGGCTGCCAGTGAAAAAGTTTCCTTTTTTATCAAGCCTTGCTTTGAAAGTTACTACCTTCCTGTTTATCTCTCTTTTCCTATTATAGACCTTTTTACACCCAATGGCTTTTACACCATTTGGTGATTCTACAAGCTTCCAGATTTCATTAGAATACATATATTTTAATTCTGTTATTCATTACTCTTTGCCAAGATGCTGCATCTTTATCTTGGAGTGCTTCATCATATGACCAGAGATCAGGTTCATGTCCTCCAGGGATTGAGTCCAAAAACTCTCCCAAAACATGAACCTATTTAGGTTGCCTAACAACCCTCCCACTACGACAAGACACTTTCTGCAATTGTGTATCATTTGTGATACGTGTTGCAGTTTTCTTGTGGTATCTCATCTTGTACAGTTGGTACTAGGTTAGACATATCCTTTATTATTTCCTTAAGAACAAATTTACTTATGAGCACGTGGTTCATTATATAGTCCTTTTCTAAAAATCGGTCATTGATGCTAACAATGACCTTCTGATTTTTAAGACTATAAACCTACTTTCATTTCTCTAGGATAACCCACAAACAAGTGAATTTCTGTCCAACTTATCATTGTCTCTCTTCAGCATATGTGCTGGACTACCCGAATCCGAATATGCTTCAAAATAGGCTTACGCCTATTCAGCAATTCTATATGAGTAGAGAGTTCTGACTTTGGAAGGTACTATGTTCACATCCGTTTCCAGAGTATATCCTTAAAATGAATTTGGTAAAATAACTCATCATCAATCTACTTATTTCCATAAGAGTCCTATACCTTCTTTCTACTACACCATTCTGTAGAGGTGTACCAGGTGCAGTTAGTTTGGATTGAATCCCTACTTCTGATAAGTGACTCCTAAATTCTCCCAAGAGGTACTTGCCACTATGATCTCACCATAGTGTCTTTTTACTTTGTCGTTTCTCCACATCAGCCTAGTACTCTTTGAACTAATCAAAGTACTTAGTCTTGCGGTACATTAAGTAAATTTATTTGTATCTTGAATAGTTGTCTATAAAATAGACGAAATATTCAATACTACCTCTTTTCTGGATAGTCATAGGATCACACAAATCAGAATGAACCAATTTTAACATATCTTTGACTCCATACCCCTTAGACTTGAAAGCTTCTTGGTTATTTTTCCTTCCAAGTAAGACTCACAGGTTGGAAAGATTTCCACTACTAATGAACCCAAAAGTTCATCAGCTACCAATGAATCATACTCAAGTTAATATAACCTAGCCTTAGATGCCAAAGATATAATTGGTTCATTTCCGAAGGTTACTTTATCTTAAAGTTAGAAGATGTGTTACTAATTTCCATTTGTTGCATCGTGAGAGTTATTGGATTTATAAATTGCCAACCAACGTACCAGAACAGATAACTTCCCTCTTTTTCTTAATAACAACTTTGTTATTAAAAGAGGCAGAATATCAAGTTCTTTGAATAGTTTAAAAACTGAAAAACTAGTTCTTTCTAAACTTGGTGCATAAATACAATTACTCAAAAATCCATGTTTTATTCTTATCAAAAGATAAACATCTCCCACTGCAACAGCTACCATTTTTACAGTAGTGCCCATGTGGACGGTGTTTTAATTTTCATTTAGTTGCCGGGTTTCCTAGAACCTTGCAATGAATTGCGGACATGATTGATGGCAGCTGTATCTACACTCCAGGTTCTGGTAGATAACACCACTAAACATGTTTCAACTAATGAATTAAATACACCTATATTGTTCTTAGTTCTAAGAAAACAGTCTACCTTAATGTCCAAGTCCTATTTCCAATCATTACAATTGGGACTACTAAGTCTTTTCTATAGTATGACTACTAGGGATTGACAAACATTTTCAATCCTAAGAATTACAAAAATATTTGGTCAAGATCAACTCCTTAAAATCTCCATGAATTTTGTGTATACAAAATCGAAGAGGAGATTTTATTCCTTAATTTTATTATCTCGTCAACTTTACTTTATGACGAATAAAATTAATAGTTGATCTGTCTTTGATCAAATATTTGGTTAAAACTTTTTGAATTTAAAATAACATTGATTCCTCAAACAATATTATTTAAATTCACCAACACCTCAAATACCGTGAATTTTGCATGCCACGTTAGTGTGGACATATACAAATTCAACATTTGTAAAAGGAGGGTTTTAACCCATTAATTTTATTATCTTGTCAACCTAACTTTTTGACAAATAAAATTAATAGTTGGTATCATTTGGTCACACAAATAATAGCAGTGACTCCGATGGGGAGGATACTATTAGATGTGTCTAAGTGTATACCATTACTTGACACTAAGTCCATTAATAAGATTATGCCCCTTCCGTTGGGGAAGATCACACGCTCTTAATTAACTTCCTATAGTCATCCAAAAATGGAAGTCTGTTCTAGTGATCCACAAACAAGCTCATCCGTTATGGAGGAAGGCACCCCGCCAGCTTGTTTGCATCACTTACAAACCAGTAATAGAGACCATGGGATTTACTTAAAATCCCTCTCCCACTTTATTTATAAATGAGGAATTTTAACTATGCTAGCCTACTAAATATGTAAACCAACACAATATAAAAGCAATAAATAGAAAAACTAATTTTCAACTATTATGGCTTTTATCTCTAGTTGTCCTCCGTGTGTTGTCATCCTAAGCTGCTGTCATATTTGGCCACCGCCACCGGGTCTAGCTATCGCATCCATCTTGCTCCTAGTTCTGCTGTGCCTCTGATCCTTAGAAGGTTCCACGCTTTGCAAGATTCGATCCGCGACATAAATAGAATTTTACATTTTTGATCCTATATTCCATAAAAGGAATGTACATGTATCTAGATCAAAAATAAAATCCTAATAAAACTAAATACATCTCCTGCTGTATTTTATAATACAATCATGCACACACATATAAATGCCCTTGACATGTCCAAGGGTCCAATAACATACATAATAACTAAAAGCCATAATAGTTGGATCCTGCATCCACAAAGTTAGCACATCCTACTATTAACCTGCCTAAATTATGTATGACATGTGCATAATTAACCTAATACCAAATACACAGAGGCAAAACCTGGCTTTGATACCAATTGTTGGTTGCTACTCGGAAAACCTAGAGGTTCCACTGTACAAAAATTTTGTATAAAGGTCTGAACCTTTTCCCAGCTACCATGTGTTCTTTTAAATTAAATTTTGGATCGCCTGCGGAACTTAACACGTTTGATCCAAAACTTAATTTATTTGTTCTTTTAGGTTTTGACTTGGATCTCCTGCGGAACTTAACACGTTCGACCCAAATCACCTTAAGTTATTAATTCCATTAAATATTAATTTCTATAATTGGTTCCCAGTACTAACGTGGCGAGGCACATGGCCTTCTTGGATATGGGAGCAACCACCACCGACTAGACAAAACCTTTTATAGAAATCTAATATTTAATTTCCTAAAATAACTTTAGGTTAACCGAAAAGAACAATCAAATCACAAGGAAAAATAAAACAAAAGAACACAACTTCGAAAAACATATTCGAAATACTAGAATCGTAAGCCTCTTGTATTTGGTATTATTTCCATAAATAACTAGTATGATGCGGAAAAGGAAAAACTACTAGTTATACCTTCTAGAAAGACCTCTTGATCTTCTACCGTATTCCTCTTCTAACCTCGGACGTTGTGTGGGCAACGATCTTCCGAGATGAGAAACCACCAATCACCTTCTTCTTCCTTGCAAGTTTCGGCCATCAAAACATCTTCTAGGATGAAGAGGTTCGGCCACCACCACCATGCTCCAAGGGATGCTAGAAACGAAGCTTGCTTTCTCTCCTTCTTCTCCTTCCTTGATCCGGCCACTAACAAAAGCTCCACCAAGAGATATGTTTCGGCCAACAAGAGGAGAGGAGAGAAATAGGGCCGGCCACCAAAACCAAAGAGGAGAGGAAGGAAAAGAATATAGATCATTAACCATGAAGCCTTCTCTACCCCCTCTTTTATAATCCTTGGTCTTGGTAAATAAGGAAAATTTAATAAAAATTTCCTTAATTCTTTTTCCATTGAAAAGGAAAAATTATTTAATTAAAAATAATTTTCTTTTTCAAATACAATAGCTGGCCACCTCAAACCCCAAATCAAGGAAAGTTTTAATTAAAATTAAAACTTCCTAATTTGTTTCCGGAAATTTATAAAATTTCTCCAATAATTTAATCCCTTCATGATTGGTTTATAAAAAGGAAATTTAATAAATTAAAATCTTTCTTTTAAACATGTGGGTAAAAAGAAAGTTATCTCTAAAAATTAAAATCTCTTTTAATCTATAAATAAGGAAAGATATCAAATCTTTTCTTAATCTCTTGTAGAAACTTATAAAAGAGAATATTTAATTTTTAAACTTTCTTTTAAATCATGAACATGGTTAAAAAGGAAAGTTTTTCTTAAAATTTAAAATCCTCCTTTAATCAACAAATAAGGAAAGATTTCAAATTTTAAACTTTCTTTTAAACATGTAGATGATTTACAAATAAGGAAAGTTTTTACCAAAAATTAAAACATCCTTTTAAACTACAAATAAAGAAAGAGATTAATCTCTTCTCTTAATCTTTTGTAGAAAGCTATAAAAGGAAATTTTTAATTTTTAAACTCTCTTTTAAAATCATGATATCCACATAAGAAATAATTTTAATAAAAATCCTTTTTAATATTCTAGTGGCCGGCCACCTAAGCTTGGGACCCATACATGGCTCATCCACTTGGTCTTGGCCGGCCCTAGCTTGGGTTCCAATCTAGCTTGGCCGGCCCCATTGGATGGGTAAGAAGGTGGGTATGCGGTGGGTATAAATCTCTATATACTAGAGGCTACGATAGGGACCGAGAGGAGGAATTGGTTTTGTTCTCCCGATGAAATTAAGCATCCCGAACACACAACTTAATTTCATCAATAATAATTCATTCCACTAAAGAACTATTATTGAACTACCGCACCAATCCCAAATTACATTTTGGGCTCCTTCTTATAATGAGTGTGTTAGTCTCCCTGTGTTTAAGATAACAAATGTCCACTAATTAAGTAAGTTACCGACAACTCACTTAATTAATATCTAGCTCCAAGAGTAGTACCACTCAACTTTATCGTCATGTCGGACTGAGTCCACCTGCAGGGTTTAACATGACAATCCTTATGAGCTCCTCTTGGGGACATTCTCAACCTAGATTACTAGGACACAGTTTCCTTCTATAATCAACAACACACACTATAAGTGTTATCATTTCCCAACTTATCGGGCTTATTGATTCATCGAACTAAATCTCACCCATTGATAAATTAAAGAAATAAATATCAAATATATGTGCTTGTTATTATATTAGGATTAAGAGCACACACTTCCATAATAACTGAGGTCTTTGTTCCTTTATAAAGTCAGTATAAAAGGAACGACCTCAAATGGTCCTACTCAATACACTCTAAGTGTACTAGTGTAATTATATAGTTAAGATAAACTAATATCTAATTACACTACGACCTTCCAATGGTTTGTTCCTTTCCATCTTGGTCGTGAGCTACTGCTTATAATTTATAAGGAACCGATAACATGATCTTCTGTGTGTGACACCACACACCATGTTATCTACAATATAAATTAATTGAGCAACTACATTTATCATAAATGTAGACATTTGACCTATGTGATTCTTATTTCTAGATAAATGTTTATACCAAAAGCTAGGCTTTTAGTATACACTCTAACATCAACGACCGCGTCGACCTTCGCCTCACCGGCGACGTCGCCGCCAAGATCCTTCTCCTCGGCATATCCACGCCTAGGGTTCAGGTGATCAAACTGTTCAGGAGCAAGTCAGCATAGAAATTCATTCTTGAAGGACAGATTACTAGAGGCATAGGTGTTTTCATCAGGTCGAGATCAAAATTTTTATAATGCTTATAGGAATGAACAAATTTCGAAGTACATATAGGGCAGTTGGCTAGTTCCAAAAGAGTTGCTATTGTGAATGTATGATATTAGGAACTAATCTTAGAGACCTTTGCCATATCAAACATATTCATATCATGAACTTCCGAATTTAGCCCTAACAAAGTTCAATTGAGAGAACCTAATGTCTCTCAATGATTCTCTTTTTATTATTATTTTACCCATTATCATGTTGGAAAGAAGTTCATGTTTAAAATTGCTTTCTTCAAGCATCTGGCATTAAGAACTAAAATTTGCAATAATTATCCAATTTATGATTCATCGAAACATAAAATTCTTAGGAATGGAATTGTCATATTGCTCATCGTTTGGGATACTAATGTTCACTTTGAATAGCTCATTTTACAGTCTAATGTTCTGAGATGATTGTAATTTGGCAATCAAAATGTGTTCTTCACTGCCATACGTTATACTTACCATAATAAACTTAGTAAAACAGAGTAACTATTATGTTGGGTTTACATTATCTTGTCTTGTAGATGCGAGTTCTTCAGGGGTCTAAAAACTATAATTATCTTGGCAGTCATAACAGTATATAAATGTATGAGTTTTAGTTGTTTAAAATTCTTAAGGTTGTGTCATCTTTAACAATTTCTTAATTATTCTATCAATCAAGTTCATTCCCGACAGTAAAAGATGTTTCTAAACAGGTTATATAGAGTGATGATGTCATAGTCAGTAATGTAAAGCCCGAAAAATTCCCAAATTTATTTTAGAATTATTCTATGATTTTTCTGGAATTATTAGATATTTTTCCGGAATTTTCCGAGTAGCGGAAGTAGCAAAAACAAATAGGTCGCAAACTAGCTTAGGCGGGAATCGAACCCGAGACCTATGGTGAAAGGGATAATGTTAGTAACCAGTTGAACCCAGCAGGGCCGTGCTGAAAGGAAGGAGAACCAAATATATTTATATTAGAGTTGGGTTCATTAAACCACTTAATATAAATAATAAACTTAAGTGGGGTTTGGTTTATTTTGGTTCGGCACCTCTTCACCTCACGACACTTTCTCTTCCAAAACCTCACCGCCGCCTCTCCCTTCTTCTCCTCTTCCTCACGCACGGCACACCAAGGCAAGGGTCCATAGGATCATCTTCACTCCAACACGAAGAGGAACGCGAAGACGTAAGCGGTTCGTCGAGCGGACAGTTTTCCGGAAACCCCTAGCGAATAGAATCGTAAGAAAACCTTACGATTGAGGTAAGAAACCCCTCACCTGCAGTATAATTGCTCTCGCTTGTTAGTTATGGCGTTAGTTCAGTAATTTTATAGTTTTCAGTTTTAGGGCATGCTTTTAGTGCACGCCAAGCATTCGGTAGAATGCCCAGTTCAGAAGGATGTACCAATAGGCGTCCTAACAGCATATAAAATGTAATAGAAACATTTTATTCAGTTATTATTAGTTATTACAGCTATATGGATCAGATATCCATTGGGTGGGCTCCCACAGTAGCCTCTAGGTTCAGATAACCTAGCTCTAGGTTCAGATAACCTAGAACAGCAAAGTAAAATAAAACAGTATTCAGTATTTTACTTTTATTCAGTTGGCACTGTACTTGGATCAGATATCCTGGGATGCGCGCACAGTAAGTACAGTTGTCAGGGCCCCAACAGCATGTTTATTATTTTCACTTATTATGTATTAGTTTTCAAAACTCAAAACAGTGATGCTAGTTGAGTTTGATTGCAGCTTCAGTTCAGATAGCTTAGCTCAGCATGTTGTTTCATTTCAGTTTCATGCTCAGTTTATATGTTATGCCATGTTTCAGTTCCAGTTTATGCTTGGTTTGATATGCCATGCCATGCTTGCATGTTCAGTATGTTTTTCAAACAACATGATTTAAAATCATATTCGCATCGTATGCATGATTTAGTGAGGTAGATGGTTTCTTACTAAGCTTTAAGCTTACAGGTACTACTTTTCTTATACTGCAGATACAGGTAAAAGAAAAGTGGACTAGCGGAGGCTGGAGGGCGATGCTACGATGATGTGTGTGTGCAAGGGGTCTGGAATAAAGATCCTTGGGATCTACGCTTTTATTTCGTTTAATAACATGTCTAATTTTATGAATTAGTCTTGTTAGTAAACTATATCTTGTTTAGTCATCTGTTTAGAATATTAGTACTCATGGAATGTATATTGTTTTAGAACTGTGTAATGTTTTGCGAAGTTAAATCGAGAACGTCCGATCGGTCGGATCGGTCCCGATGCGATATCCTCGGATCCCGCTGGGAGTCCCGGGCGGTTATGGATCCGACGTGTGATGTCGGGCGGTCTCGTCGATGTTCGGATCGGGCCGATCCGAGCGGTAAGCTTGGGATCGGTGGCCGATCGGGGAACGATCTGTGAATCGTTCCGACGCCTCAATCGACTCACGGATCGGTTGAAATGTCTGATTACAGCTAGCAGGACATCCAAGAGGCATAGATTGTCTCTCCTAGCATGTGTACAACACTCAGGTACTCTTAGAATGTCAGGTTAAGACTTTATAGTAATTAGTTTAGCAAATTTCAAATTTGCTCAGTTTTCCGCACAGTAGTTTCAGTAGTTAATGTAGCGATCTGGCTCACAGCCTAGTACCCAGGAGTTGGGTCGTTACAGAGTGGTATCAGAGCTTCCTACACATCAGCATTGTACCTGCAGCTTCCAAGTAAGAACATCTCTCACTCAGTTTTGTTTTCAGCTTCCATATCAGTTGTATGTGCTTTCATGTTTGCTCGCATGTTGGTAGTTAATTAATTCATGTTTACAGTGATAGTATTTAACATGTTACCAGTAGTTAACTATAACATGATAGCCTAGTTATATATATATGTTCTTTGCTATTTAGAAAATGCGAGGCGCGCAGCGGGGCCTCCCGAGTGGCTCCTCAAGAGATAGCCTCAAGGCTAAAACTACTCCCCGCAACCTCGACAATCAGAGCAACTCGCTGTGTCAGCGAGAGAAGCTTACCTTATCGTGGAGAATTGCCCGAAACCATGGGATGCTGCATGGTTTAAAACGAGATGGAGCTTCTAGATTGGGCGGTGAAGTGTGCCTCGCATGTGGTGGGGATTAAAAGTGAAACGATGACATGAAGAAAAGAAAAATTCTTTCTGCAACGAGACATATGAGTTGAGTTCGGCAACCTATCTGAGGAAGAAATTCAGGCTGTCGACTAGTAGAAGAGCGCTGATGAGATGCAAGATGAATGTGGTGGTGGTGTTCGGAACCAGGAGTGAGTAGTGCTATCACATCATCACGACGTTCCACAACCCAAGGGACAAGGCTGGTTCGAAACAACAAGTAGCTCGTGATCCAAGAGGAGGAAACATTCAATCCAGTGTAAACATCAGAGTTTGGGAGTTGTTATGTAAGGGCATGGCTAGCAAATCTTCCCTCCGATGGGCTCAACCACCGATGTGCTTAGATGGTCCCGTCAAGCCCCAACCACAAATTTTCTCAGAATGCCGTCGTCTTTTAGCTTATTCACTTATATATCCGGCATTGAAACAACACCTCAAATACTTAATAGTCCAACGCACCTCGACATTATCGGCGCATCATTATAGTTTGGTGATATAGAGAAAGAGTATCTAATGGACTTTTGGCAGCCAGCAAGAGGTTTCTCCAAGGATATGCGGATTCTTAGTGGTCGACCAGAGCGAGAGTCGTCTTAGAGCCGGATTGAGATAGAGCTCATTCGCACAAATCCAATTTCCATGGCTCGAAGGAACTTAGCAAGGGTTTCATACGCCCTAGTCACTCACCATGGGGAGCACCTGTGTTGTTCGTGAAGAAGAAGGATGGAAGCATGCGCTTATGCATAGACTACCGTGCTTTGAACCAGGTCACAATTAAAAACAGGTACCCTCTTCCCAGGATAGATGACCTGTTTGACCAGCTAAAGGGAGCCACAGTGTTCTCTAAAATCGACCTCAGATCAGGATATCACCAGGTTAAAGTCAAGGAAGGTGATATACCTAAAACAGCCTTCAGGACTAGATACGGACATTATGAGTTCGTAGTCATGCCTTTCGGCGTGACAAATGCCCCAGCTACATTCATGGACCTCATGAATAGAGTATTCAGAGAATACTTAGTTCGCACTCAGGAGGACCATGCAGAACATCTGAAGACAGTTTTACAGATCCTTCAGCAAAACCAGCTGTACGCCAAATTCACGAAATGTGAATTTTGGCTAGACCAGGTAGCCTTTCTAGGGCACATCATCTCAAAGGATGGCATTATGGTGGATCCCAGCAAGATAGAAGCAGTAAGTAACTGGAAGCAGCCGAAGAACGCCAGTGAAATCAGGAGCTTTCTGGGATTAGCAGGATATTACAGGAAGTTTGTAGAGGATTTCTCCAGGGTAGCCTCCCCACTGACGCTAAGGAGACTGACCAGTGCTCCTATTTTGGCTCTACCAGACGACACCAGCAACTTTGACATCTATAGTGATGCCTCTAAGTTGGGACTAGGAGCAGTACTGATGCAAAACGGCAAGGTGATTGCCTATGCCTCCAGACAACTCAAGGATTATGAGAAGAATTACCCTACTCATGACCTTGAGCTTGCAGCAGTCGTCTTCTCTCTCAAAATTTGGAGACATTACTTATATGGAGCTCAGTGCAGAGTGTATACGTGTACTTTTCAAGGATCGAATACAGATGGGTGGACTACGATATAGACATCTCTACCATCAAGCCAATAAGGGCGATGCTGAACTACCTTATTGTCTCTCCGCCGCCGAAGGAGATCGTGGATTTCGGTCTCGAGCTCATTGTCGGACAGCTCTCTACTATGACCTTAGAGTCTACCTTGCTTGGTGATATTCAGTCAGCTCAGGATCAGGACCCTGAAATTCAGAAAATCAAGCAAGGGCTAGCAGAATCAGAAAGTAGAGAATTCAGAGTGTCCGATAGCGGGGTGTTGTATTTTGGTGATAGATTCTGTATTCCAGATCGGGAGGAGCTACGGAGACAGATTTTAGATGAGGCTCACAGGACTCCCTATGCGATGCATCCAGGCTCCACCAAAATGTATCAAGACCTGAAGAAACGTTTTTGGTGGCCCGGGATGAAGAGAGACATCGCCAGATATGTTAGCATCTGCCTCACCTGTCAGAGGGTCAAGGCAGAACATCAGCGACCTTCGATTGAATGGAAGTGGGAGGATATCTCCATGGATTTCATAGTGGGACTACCCAGAACCACGAATGGTTTTGACGCCATCTGGGTAATAGTCGACAGGTTGACTAAATCAGCCCACTTCTTAGCTATCAGAATATCCTATTCCATGGAGCAACTAGCTCAGTTGTATCTCAAGGAGATAGTCAGGCTGCATGGAGTCCCACGAACCATTATATCAGACAGAGACAGCAGATTTACATCACACTTCTGGAAGTGTGTACAGTCAGCTATGGGCACCCAGTTAAAATTCAGCACAGCCTTCCATCCTCAGACAGATGGTCAGACGGAGCGAGTGAATCAGGTACTCGAAGATATGCTCCGAGCTTGTGCCCTAGATTCCAAGGGAAGTTGGTCCAATGCATCAACTATCCAATCATGGCAGAGGCACTCTAGGAGGTATCACCACTATGAGAGTGGTGAGCGAAGGAGTAGTAGATACCACAGCAGCCATACAGCAGATTCGCCAGAGGATAGAGACAGCACAGAGCCGTCAGAAGAGCTATGCTGATACACGACGCAGACCCCTAGAGTTTTCAGTTGGGGATACAGTTTTCCTCAGAGTAGCTCCCATGAAGGGAGTCATGCGTTTCGGAAAGAAGGGCAAACTAGCTCCCAGATATGTGGGACCATACCTTATCACGAAGAGAGTGGGCAAGGTAGCATATGAGCTAGAGCTACCTCAGGAGATGTCAGCAGTCCACAACGTATTTCATGTTTCCATGCTGAAGAAGCATATTCCAGACGCCACCCAGGTGATTGAGCCCCAGTTGGTACAGGTCCGTGATGATCTCAGCTATGACAGTCGGCCTATTCAGATAATAGACCGAGCAGTAAAGAAATTACGGAACAAGGAAGTACCATTAGTTAAAGTCAGCTGGCAAAATCACACAGCAGCAGAGGCGACTTGGGAGACAGAAGCCAGCATGAGACAGAAGTACGGACAACTTTTTATAATAGGATTTGGAAAAATTCCAAATTTATTTTAGAATTATTCTATGATTTTGGAATTATTAGATATTTTGAATTGAAGTAGCAAAAACAAATAGGTCGCAAACTAGCTTAGGCGGGAATCGAACCCGAGACCTATGGTGTAAGGGATAATGTTAGTAACCAGTTGAACCCAGCAGGGCCGTGCTGAAAGGAAGGAGAACCAAATATATTTATATTAGAGTTGGGTTCATTAAACCACTTAATATAAATAATAAACTTAAGTGGGGTTTGGTTTATTTTGGTTCGGCACCTCTTCACCTCACGCGACTTTCTCTTCCAAAACCTCACCGCCGCCTCTCCCTTCTTCTCCTTTTCCTCACGCACGGCACACCAAGGCAAGGGTCCATAGGATCATCTTCCGGCGACGACTCCAACACGAAAGGGGCTCTTCTCCGCGAGAGGAACGCGAAGACGTAAGCGGTTCGTCGAGCGGACAGTTTTCCGGAAACCCCTAGCGAATAGAATCGTAAGAAAACCTTACGATTGAGGTAAGAAACCCCTCACCTGCAGTATAATTGCTCTCGCTTGTTAGTTATGGCGTTAGTTCAGTAATTTTATAGTTTTCAGTTTTAGGGCATGCTTTTAGTGCACGCCAAGCATTCGGTAGAATGCCCAGTTCAGAAGGATGTACCAATAGGCGTCCTAACAGCATATAAAATGTAATAGAAACATTTTATTCAGTTATTATTAGTTATTACAGCTATATGGATCAGATATCCATTGGGTGGGCTCCCACAGTAGCCTCTAGGTTCAGATAACCTAGCTCTAGGTTCAGATAACCTAGAACAGCAAAGTAAAATAAAATAGTATTCAGTATTTTACTTTTTAGTTGGTAGTAACCCTGCTGGATTCGGAACTTGCAATCCCGGGTCTCGTAGGGATGCGCGCACAGTAAGTACAGTTGTCAGGGCCCCAACAGCATGTTTATTATTTTCACTTATTATGTATTAGTTTTCAAAACTCAAAACAGTGATGCTAGTTGAGTTTGATTGCAGCTTCAGTTCAGATAGCTTAGCTCAGCATGTTGTTTCATTTCAGTTTCATGCTCAGTTTATATGTTATGCCATGTTTCAGTTCCAGTTTATGCTTGGTTTGATATGCCATGCCATGCTTGCATGTTCAGTATGTTTTTTTCAAACAACATGATTTAAAATCATATTCGCATCGTATGCATGATTTAGTGAGGTAGATGGTTTCTTACTAAGCTTTAAGCTTACAGGTACTACTTTTCTTATACTGCAGAAGGCTGGAGGGCGATGCTACGATGATGTGTGTGTGTGCAAGGGGTCTGGAATAAAGATCCTTGGGATCTACACGCTTTTATTTCAGTTTTAGTACTTAACATGTCTAATTTTATGAATTAGTCTTGTTACAGCTTAGTAAACTATATCTTGTTTAGTCATCATGTTTAGAATATTAGTACTTACATGCTGGAATGTATTTCCATTGTTTTAGAACTGTTGTGTAATGTTTTGGCACGCCAAAGTGCTGAAATCAGAACTCTCGAGTGAAATCAGACACTGATCGGTCTCCAGACCGATCAGTGTCTGAGCTGCCCCACTGGATCGGTCAGCCGACCGATCTAGTTCGATACAGTAGCCTCGGAGGGTTATGGATCGGTCAGCCGACCGATCCAGAGGCGAACAGAAGCATAGAAAGTATACTGATCGGTCTACTGACCGATCAGGGTACTCCTGGATCGGTCTGTAGACCGATCCAGCTGCGTACAGAACGCAGCAGAAGCACGGAGGCTCACTGATCGGTCTCCCGATCGATCAGGGTGTTCCTGGATCGGTCGGTAGACCGATCCAGCTGCGTACAGAAGCGAGGTAAGCTTGTGGATCGGTCAGCCGACCGATCCAGAAGGTGCCACCGTGCCAGTATCAGCTGGAACGATCTGTGAATCGTTCCGACGCCTCAATCGACTCACGGATCGGTTGAAATGTCTGATTACAGCTAGCAGGACATCCAAGAGGCATAGATTGTCTCTCCTAGCATGTGTACAACACTCAGGTACTCTTAGAATGTCAGGTTAAGACTTTATAGTAATTAGTTTAGCAAATTTCAAATTTGCTCAGTTTTCCGCACAGTAGTTTCAGTAGTTAATGTAGCGATCTGGCTCACAGCCTAGCACCCAGGAGTTGGGTCGTTACAAGTAAAACTAAAATGATCGTCAAGTAAGGATTGTTAATATTGTGAACTTTGTTAAGCCATATTTTTACTAGATTAACAGGTAGTTTGTCAGGAACTAATCTGATATTTGGTTTCGTTCTATGTTTTTCTTCATGTTGTCTTTCATATTGAGTAATGTTTTATGTGAATGTTAAGTGCTTGTATTAATTGGACATCCTATGTTTCAATTTGCACACATTATGATTTCATTGACTCATGCCCATCAAGTGTTTGATTAAATGTCTCTTCCATTATATAGATTTTAGTTGATACATTTTCTTTAGTTTAATTCCATGTAATGCTTGTTAGTTTAGTGATTTATGTTCTTATGATGTTTGTTCTTTATTTGAATGCAATTAGTTTAGGTTTTGTTACATACTCTAGTTTTTGTTTCACTAGATGTTTACTTGATGTGTTTTTACTTTCCATGCTCTAGGTTAGATTGGATCAAAAATCCAGACTACGAACAAGTGAGTTTCCTACTTTTCCTTGCAAATTGTTGATAGTTTGTCATTGGATGATTATCTCATCTGTAATAATTCTTTTAAGAATTCAGTCTGCACAAATTCTTCTTATCTTGAATCTGTTAGTTCTTTTATTTTTCTAGAAGTTGTGTAAGCATGCTGAATTGGTTTATATTTTGAATCTTATTTTTTCTCCTATTTCATATTTCATGTCTATTATCTGATACTTGAATTTTCTTTGTTCATATATTCTTTGTTATCTTCTACTAAGAAAACAACGTTTTTTTATGCATTGTGAGACCTTACCATATGTTTAGAACAATTTGTATTGATGGATGCCTGGTGAGCATGGTTGGTGAATGTACTAGAATGTGTTTTATGCTATATGATTTGCCAAACAAAGAATGATATGCAATGAATGACAAATAATATAGTCTGTAGATGTATCTTACTGTTGCTTTTTCAATAAACGAGGACTACTTATTATCTTGTCAAACATTTGACAATGAGAAGGAATTTCAGTAATGCGAGAAGAATATATCTATGTGATTTATAGCATTAATATGCCTGTTAAAGAAATATAGCCAGTAAAATATAAAACCAATCCAAGATATCATTCTAGGTTCTATGTATAGAATCATGTGTGGCTTTGGTTGCCTTTTTTCTTGTGCACTAATTTACCTACCAAAGATCCATTTCTTTCTTCTGTCTTTCTCAATCCAAATTTTCTCATTGCTGTATGGTGTGAACTGTGACCTTTGTTTTCAACTTTAAGAGTGAAAATTTCTTTTGCATAATACTGATGGTATTATTTTCTATGGCAGATATACAGTGGTAGGTGTTTTGTCCCAGTCTCAAGCCGACAATCCTTTTTGATCAGTATATCTAGTAGAAGTAAGCACGCAGATCGTTGTCTTCGAGGCCAACTAGCTATTTTGTGCTTTTTTGGTTTTAAATTCGAATGTCACTATCTACTTTGAAACAGAACTATTTAATTTTTGTGTATAGTTGAATTCTCCTGTAAATACTAATACTTTGTAATTGAATTCTATTGTTTTTGTACGAGTTTAAAATCATTAGTTGAGCTAATTAATGTTATTTTATATGTCAAATTCAAATCTAGACATGGTAAAAGAAAATTAATAGTTTTGTAAATATAAAAAAAATGATTTTGTAAATAGATTTTTTTATTTTTATTTTAAAAAGACAACGCTTTTAAAGCGTTACACAAGTGTTGTTTTTGCCAAAAACAACAACGCTTTTAAAGCGTTGCAAAGATGATGTTTTTGCAAAAAAAAATACACAACGCTTTTAAAGCGTTGTCTTTGCTACAAACGACAACGCTTTAAAAGTATTGTCGTTGAGCAGACTTTTAACAACAGTGCCTTTAACAACGCTTTTTTAGGTACAAAGACAACGCTTTAAAAGCGTTGTCTATTAGTTTTTTTCTTGTAGTGAGCTATCTCACTTGCACAAATTGATGGATTTTGTACTTGTAGTTGTTGTTCATACAAGCTGGAAAATAAGCTAATTTTTAGAAAATTATAGTATCGGGAAACAACTTTTTTTTTTGGATAAATGTTTGATTCCAGAAGTCAACTTACTTTATGTAGGGTTTGACTTCATCACAGTTTAAGAGTATGTATGTCCTCGCAGCATGATATTCTTGTGGAGTTAACCATGTAGAAATAGATGCTCCCATTGGCTTGCTAGGAAACTTGAAAATAGAAAGCATAGATGGATCTATAGGTTGTGCATCATCTAAATTTCTAGGACACTTGCGATGTCTGGTTTTTACATTATCAGCAAAATAATAGGAGCAGAATGAGGATGCTTCTTCAACCAGATAAGCATTACAAATTGACCCCTCAACTCTAGCTTTGTTACGAATATTATTCTTTAATTTCCTTAAAAACCGTTCAAATGGATACATCCATCTGTACTGGACAGGACCAGCTATTCGTGCCTCGTATGCTAAATGTACTGGTAGATGTTCCATTGAATCAAAAAAACTGGGTGGAAAAATACGTTCAAGCTTACATAGTATGAGAGGAATGTCTGTTTCTAGTCGAAAAATATCATCCATCATAATACACCTTGCAGTCAAATCTCTAAAATATAGACTCAATTTTGTGAGTGCTTGCCAAACATTTTGAGGAAGTAAGTCATGAAAAGCTACTTGAATAAGTCTTTGCATGAATACATGACAGTCATGACTCTTTATTCCAAACATCTTTAACCTGTTCATATCCACGCATCGAGCCATATTCGAGGCATACCCATCTGGGAATTTGATTTCTTTCAACCAATTACATAAAACTTGTTTACTGTCTTTGTCCAATGTATAACAAACCTTTGGGAATTTATTGGTTGTTTCATCCTGATGCAACTCTGGTCTGCTAACTAGTTCTTTTAATTCCTCGCGTGATTTTGCAGTGTCTTTAGTTTTTCCATGCACATTCATCACAGTGTTAAAAATATTATCAAAGAAATTTTTCTCAATGTGCATTACATCTAAATTATGTCGAATAAGTAGATACTTCCAATATGGTAGCTCCCAAAAATGTAACGCCCCGCCCCTCCTGCTAAGGCGATGGGGGTTACTTACTTACACATACATATACATACCTACTTGCTACAGCGGAAGTCTTATTTATAGAAATTAAAAACTTTTCTTTACTTTAAAATCAACATGACTAATCACCTGGACATATAACACCACATAGCATACTTAACATGATTTTTAAGTCATGATGCCCAAACACATAATTAAATGTCATGGAGTCATAAAGCAGTAACATAACTAGGCATAGTTCTTATTAAACAAAAGCAGGTCTTTCTCCTTTAGCCAACACTACCACACACATCCTTCTAGCCCCTCCTGCTGCTCCCCTAGTTCATCCATTCCTTGCCTTTATCTGTGGTACAAGAAAGTAAGCTGTGAGCACTCATGGCTCAGTAAGTTCCTTTCCTACTCACAAAAAACGTATAACATGTCAAAATCACAAGACATAACACATGGAGGCAATTCATTATATCATGCAGCATATCATGACATATCATAACATAAGCGTAAGGTATCATGGCATAACATAACATAATCATCAATTGCACCCTGACATATCATAACATCATCATAAATATCATGGCATAATCATATGGTATATGCAAGGTGAATTCCTAAACATGTATCATGAAAACATATGCAATATGTCCTTTGAAAACTTATAATATATATACTTGAACATAATCTTATCATGATTAGGGCCCCGGCTTGTACCACATACATAAATGCATGCGTCCTATGTAGGTCCAAGTTAGCAAGTCTTGAACCCTACAAGGCATACATACTAGGCCCGTTTCTTAGTCCATCGACCTAGGGGCACTTAGGAGCCCATCCCTAACGAGGCCCGTTTCTTAGTCCATCGACCCCGGGGCGCTTATGGAGCCCACCCTTGGTACAAGCCATACATAAAGTAAAATAGCATGTTTTTACATATCATGGTTCTTATCTTTTCCTGTACATCGTGTCACTTATCATATCATACCATATAGACTTTTGGGCACACAGCTCATCATAATGGTATGTAAAGATTTGGGCACACAGCGCATCATATATCTTATGTATAAATTTGGGCACACAGCTCATCACATATATCATGGATAAATTTGCACATAGATTCATCATAAATAATACACACCATGGCATAAGGGTTTTCATCATGTATAGATCATAAGTGTGCATAATTAAACATAGAAGCATAGAAATCTCAAAGTCATGGCATATAAGGTACATGGAAAACATAATTCGATCTCTAACCCTAATGTCCTTTAGTGGCCGAACCATATGGGTTGGGTTTTTTGGTAAAACTTCATCTCAACATGTGAACCCTAAGTAAGCATCATTTCTTATACCATAGGAACTATCATGAGCAAGTTTAGGTAGAGTTCTAGGTTACTTAAACTTATAACTTATCCTGGCCGAACCTTATTCAAGCATACATTGGGTTAAAAAAAATATCATTCAAGCCTGTGAACCCTAAACAACTTTCATAGCAAAAATATCAAGGAATAACATGAGCATAGTTGAGTTGGGTACTAAGTTTCATAAGCCCTAGATCTTGAAGTAGCCGAAACATGTAGGGTTTAAAATTAGGATTCAAGTGCCCTAAAAACATGAGAACCTTAAACAATCTTCATAGCAAATATATCAAGGAATAACATGAGCATAGTTGGGTTAGGTTCTAAGTTTCCTAATCCCTAGATCTTGAAGTGGCCGAAACATGTAGGGTTTAAAATTAGGATTCAAGTGCCCTAAAAACATGAGAACCTTAAACAATCTTCATAGCAAATATATCAAGGAATAACATGAGTATAGTTGAGTTAGGTTCTAAGTTTCCTAAGCCCTAAATCTTGAAGTGGCCGAAACTTGTAGGGCTTCAAATTAGGGTTCAAGTGCCCTAAAAACATGAGAACCTTAAACAATCTTCATAGCAAATATGTCAAGGAGTAACATGAGCATAGTTGAGTTAGGTTCTAAATTTCCTAAGTCCTTCATCATGTAATGGCCGAATATTATAGGACTTAAAATTTAGGTTCAAGTGTCCTAAAAGCATGAGAACCTTAAACAACTTTCATAGCAAAAATATCAAGGAATAACATGAGCATAGTTGAGTTAGGTTCTAAGTTTCATAAGCCCTAAATCTTGAAGTGGCCGAAACTTGTAGGGCTTCAAATTAGGGTTCAAGTGCCATAAAAACATGAGGACCTTAACAACTTTCTTAACAAACATTTCAAGGAATAACATGAGCATGATTGAATTGGGTTCTAAGTTTCCTAAGTCCTAAATCATGAAGTGGCCGAAGGTTACATAGCATGAATTTAAATTTCCATACAACAATTAACATAAGCACACTAGATTAGCTACATAACATTTCATTAAGAAGATCATGAGCATCTTAGATTTTGCTTTAAATTCTCCTAGGCTTTAAAAATCTAAACCTAACCGAACCTTCATGGACATGAAATAAAGTTTAACCTAACAAATAATCATGGCATATCGTAATAGTTTCATATCTTATCTTAAGGAGATCTTGGCATACTTAGTTTAACTTAAAGCTCTCCTAGGCCCTTAGTTCTACCATGGCCGAATACTCATGAATCTATGTTCTACCAAACATTTTAACATAGATAAATCCTTACCATAAAATACATGCTACAAGAGAGATATCAAGCATATTAATTTTAGGTCCTTTCATTCTCTAGATCCTTCCTTTGTCTTATCTTGGTTAGAATTTCTTCATGATGTTTTCTTATCCTTTTATGTGACCGAATCTACATAGAAAATAAGAGCTATTGTACCACAGGTGAGGGGAACTTACTTCCTTTCGCTTGTGGTTTTTCCTTAGAGAGAAAAGTGTTCTAGTGCTAAGGAAGGTGGAAGCTTCTTCTTCTTGTACCTCCTCTTGTTTCCTTTGCTTGTAAGGGCTAGAACTTGAAGTCTCCTTCTCGGAAATTAGCTTTCTTGGAGAAGAACTTAACTTAGAAATTGGTATGAGGAGAGGAAAGGGGTTTCTTGGTTCGGTGAGAATGGAGAAGGGAGAAGGAGGAAGAAGAAAAATGAATTAAATCGCTTTGTTTTTCTTCTCTAATCCTATTTATCCCTTTGTCAATGAGACATGTCCCCATTCTTTCCCCCAACTCCTCTTTTCCCCCACTCCATTAATTCCCACGAAAATAGAGAGAGGGAGGGGAGTAGAAAATCCCTCTTTTGCTTCTTTCCTTTTCTTAACCAAGAGGGAAAAGAAGGTAAGCAACTTGGTTTTCTCTTATTCTTTTTGCTTAGTTTTTTTTTTCTTTTCTCCTTAACTAAATTTTTCCTTCCTATCTATCCAATTTTTTCTCCTTATCCTAATGTTTATTATTCATCAATTTATCTCCATTAACTATGGGAGGTTCAAGGTTCAATCCTTGACCTCACCTCTTCTTATTCTATATTCTCTTTTGTTTTTATTTTCCTTTTTCTCTTATTCTTTTCATTTCTTCATGCTCTAAGGAAAATAATATTCATATACCTATTTAAATTTCGTGGGTGTTACAAAAAAATACTCCTTTTCTTCCAACCACACTTGCACTGCCTAACGATGTATTTATTTATCTCATCAGAATTAGTCTCAGCTACTGGTAGAAAACCATAACTGTCTATTTGGTCAAGGATTTCTTCACCTGACTTGCTTGTTGGAGGAAGTTTTCTAACTACAACATTCCTAATGAAAATTTTCTTATTTCGCCTGAAAGGGTGGTCAACTGGTAAAAATTTACGATGATTATCAAACCAAGATACCTTCCCACTGCAGGGTAATGAAAATGCATCAGACTCTGTCATGCAATGTGGGCATGCTAATTTACCAGACGTGCTCCATCCTGACAACATTGAGTATGCTGGAAAATCATTGACCGTCCATAATAATGCAGCATGCAATCTAAAATTAGTTTTACTTGCAACATCATAAGTTACTGACCCTATATTCCATAAATCATTCAACTCGGCAATCAGAGGTTGCAAAAAAATATCAATATTCTCTTTTGGATTAGTTGGCCCTGGAATAAGTACAGTAAGGAACATGAATTCATCTGTCATACACATCCATGGTGGTAAGTTATAAGGTGTTATTATAACGGGCCAAGATGAATATTGCTGTCCAGACTGACCAAAAGGTTGAAATTCATCTGCAGAAAGTCCGAGTCTCACATTACGTGGCTCCATTGCAAATGAGGGAAATATTGTATTAAGATGTTTCCATGCAGGCAAGTCACAAGGATGACACATTATACCTTCTTTGTGTACATGCTCATGATGCCACCTTATGTAGCTTGCTGTTGCAGTAGATGCGTATAAGCGTTGGAGTCTAGCAGTTAACGGGAAATAATACATAACTTTCCATGAAACCTTTTTATTTTTCATCCCTGGAATTCGACTACTATGCTTATAACGAGGGTGAGTACAGATTCTGCATTCAATCAGTTCACTTTCTTCTTTCCAAAATATCATGCAGTTATTAATGCAACAATCAATCCTCTCTACCGGCAAACCTAAACCTCTCACCAATTTGTTTGTATTGTAGAAGCTATCAGGCATTATGTTATTAGCAGGAAGTAACTCAGACATCAATTGACAGATGTCATCGTAACATCTTTCTGAAAAATGATGCTCTTCCTTTATGTTCAATAATCTTGTAGTAGCAGATAATTGAGAATGACCAGACGGAATCCCTTCCCACACTTCTCTTTCATTAGCCTTTAACATGTCATACATTTGTTGAACTTCAAGTGTTGGTACATCATCTATATTTGAATGATCAACAGCATTAATAGCGTCATAAACCATTGATTGCATTGCATTCTCATTAGATGATGATTTCCCTAAAGGAGTTGTGCCTGATGATGAAGCATCCGAGGTTCCAATACGGTGAGACAAATAAGGCTCTCCATGACAGTACCAGTTGTAGTAATTTGGAACAAATCCTTTTTTACATAGATGTACTTTGACAGTATTCTCGTCATGAAAAGCTTTATTTCTACATTTGGAATGATTACACGGACAACGTAACATGACACCATCCATACATTCTGGATGACTCTTCGCAAAGTTCACAAACTCTTCAACTCCAGCATAATAGTCATCTCGGATAAATTCATTTTCTAATCTATTGTACATCCAATCTTTGTTCAAGTACATTGAAACTTGTAGGTAAAAGAAGGAACCCCCGAATGGGAAAAGATTGCAAACGAGGCTACAAGGACAATTCCTGGAAGGGAAAATGGAGGGAATTGTGACATCAAAAATCTAAGTACAGGCTCAAAAGTGTATCTTCCAGTATTCGTGGAAGGAGCAAATCTTAGTACAGGTGATATGCACTTTTCGCAAGGAGATGGTGAAATCACATTTTGTGGAGCAATAGAAATGAGTGGATTCCTAGAACTCAAGTAACTATTCAAACTCTCAGTTGCATTCTTGTTTATATGATTCTACATATATATGATTTCAGTAAGCATCAAATATGAAGTCATAAAAGAAAATTTAACCAGAAGCAAGAAATATGGTAGAAATGAGTACAGCTGTTGAACATAACCATGAGCAAAACTGGCATGTGATGAATTCCAAAAAAGCTTGAAGAATAAATTTCCCATTGGCACAATGGCACATTAAGAATACTCAAAGGCAAGCATGTAAGGAGATAATCATTAGTATCTTCATAGCTTAGTCAACTTAGAGTGTTAAGAGTGTTTACTCTTATCAGTAAACAAATATTTTCATATCGATGAGTGCTGGCCGTAATGCTTTTGTGATATGCATTTGTAAGTGTTCCAATACATTTGAAAACAACCATAGTGAAAAAAAACAATGAATGTGTGAAGAATATGAATTAGTAACTACTTCAAATTTATACTGAGACTAAAACATTGTTTTAGTATCTTTAAAGGCGGACATTGTTTTTACTGACTTGTAATATGCAGGCGTGAGATCATAAGAGGTGGCACAACAAAAAAAAGTAAAAGAAGGAATTGTGGTACTATATTAATAACTTAGTAAGTATGCAATTAATAGAATAGAGGTACTAAGTATGCAATTAATAGAATAGAGGACCAACCAAAATCATACCATGAATACAAAATATTAAGTATATAATTAAGAAGTTGTCCTTAACTACTAAGTCCATGCTAAGAGTCTAAAGTAGGTATGTTTCACAAGAAATCAATTATTCTAACCTAAAACTACAAGTAAGAACCTAGGAAGAGGCATAAAAGTTCTCCAAATCTCCATTTGGCAATCAACATACAAAGAAAGCAATTCTCCAAATCAAAATTCTCTAAACAGGCTTAAAGAGAGACATTCAAATTAAATGAGATATAAAAATTACCAGAGGAGTAAACTAGCTTAAAGAAACTGGCTTAAAACTAAACCTAGCAAAATCAAATGAGGAGATTACCGATCACACTTCTGGCAAGGACTTGGGAAGGAGACGAGCTGCTGCGGAGAGGAGATGAAAGCACCATTGCATTCTGTGGAGAGGAGAAGGAGACGAGTGAGAAGAGAAACCAAGGTGGCACCGATGAGAAGAGAAGAAGCGCAGAGGAGAGGAGAAGGAGGCGAGGGCGTAGCTTGCTGCGAACTAACCGAGAGGGAACTGAGAAGGAGACGAGCCGCTGCGGAGAGGAGATGAAAGCAGTGGAGAGAAGGAGAAACGTGAGGGATCGCCGACGAGAACACAACATGCGCAGAGAGGAGCGCGAGGGTTCTGTTCTGTGCCCTAAATCGCGACATTAGCGACGGAACTTTATTTTCCGTCGCTAATTAGAGACGGAACTATAAGTTCCGTCGCTAATTCTTCGCTGTCTAATATAATTTCATCCTTGATTAGAGACGGAATCAAAATATCTGTCTCTATTTAGAGACGGATAATTTATTTCCGTCGCTAATATTTACAGATTCATTTTTTTTCAAATTTAAAACGGCCAAAATTCTCTAATTAGAGACGAAATTATACTTCCGTCTCTAATTAGAGACGGAATTATACTTCCGTCTCTAATTAACTTCCGTCTCTAATTAGAGACAGAACTATAATTCCATCTTTAATTCCGTCGCTAAATACTATTTTTTTTTTTTTTTGTTGTGTATCTGCCTTTATGTTGATTGAGTCCCGAACTTGCCACTTGCCACTTGCCACTTGCCACTTGCCACTTGCCACTTATTGTCTTCGCCACATCAACTGCCAATAATAAAGAAAGCTCAAAGAAAGTCGGCTACGAATACTTCACTTCATTAAGAAAAATCAATCAACGAGCTCTTGGAATGAACAACATATTCGAGGTTGCCAGTCGAGTAGGTTGCTGCTCCAAAAAAACATAAGAAGTCTTTTGTCTTCTAATCTTTCCCTTCCTCCGTATGACGTGGGTCCATAAGTAAAGGCTTTTAATTAACTTTAAGCTCTTCAAAATAGGACCTTTATACAATATTTCATCATGTCCTCTCATAGTTAAGACATCTTCGACCGTTAAAACTTTAAATAATTTTTAATGGTCCTCAATATGTTATATTAAAAATATAAAAATTTACTATTCTTTTGCTATAAATTAAAAAAATGCTATAACTTTTTTTTATGACCCTATATTATTAAATTAGATATCTTTATTTATTAATATTTTTTATTAAATATAATTTACATTTAATATTTGATCCGGTCCAGAATCTGAGTCAGATGAAAGTCGACAGAGATGACGTCGGTGTTGATGGAGAGACGACTCTGATACATCTAGCGTATGTGCACTAGAAAAATGGACCCCCACGTGGAACTTCAGGACAGCGGTGACGAAACCGGCAGTACTTAGGCTCTGCGCACACTCAAACAAGCAAACGGAGTGTTCGAGACCAGAAACCAGGGAAAAAGTCCCCAGCGCAGATCCTCCGACACTCAAGTCAGGTACTTTTTCCTCAGAAGAACAGTGTATGAAAGAAAAAAGAACAATAAAAGACGAGTGCCAATGTGCACTACCTGGCTAAGGAAGAGGACCTCCCTTTTTATATAATATTGCGTACCTTCAGAGACTGCATGTTGTCAGAGAATGTCAGGTGTCAGAATCTGTCGGATGAGAGAAGATGTATGATTGTCTCTTATTGGTGGGAGGAAGGTTTCATTTACAGGTGATAGGAGACCACTAGAATATTCCTTGACGTATGATAGTTATTCTTTGACAGGAGGTTACAATTCCCTGACATTGTTGTCGCTTAGTGCTTTTCGTCCCACCCGGGGTTAGCTACAGACGGCTCAGGATGACCATTCAGAAGTACCACCCATGAGCCTTGATAGGAGACCACTGGAATATTCCTTGACATATGACAATTATTCTTTGATAGGAGGTTACGATTCTCTGATGTTGTTGTCGCTTAGTGCTTTTCATCCCACCCGGGATTAGCTACAGACAGCTCAGGATGATCGTTCAGATGTACCAATCGACTTGAGTCTTGATGAAAAGGATGAGCCGTGGTGACCCGCTCGGGCTTTATCTATATATGAGACTGTGGCGAGGGATCCATCTTTTACGCCTTGATGGCTTAAAGGACGATTGGGAGTTGTCTCAGTAAAAGTACCAGGTCTATCAACAAAGCCCGAACTAGGAAGATCTGATCAGTTGGGGGTAGTCCTAGGTCGTTTTGTCTCACGCATCAGACCTAGGGACCTACCCTGCCTGTGCCCGACCAGGAACTATGCGGTTGATAACGTGAGGCAGTCCAACTCCATCTATCTCCTAACTATTGACTGTCACGTCCCCTTGACCTTTGACCACCACGTACCCTTGACTTCTGACTGTCACGCCCCCTTGACTTCTGATTGTCACGTCCCCTTAACTTCTGACTGTCACATCCCCTTAATTATTGACCTCATGGCCTTATCGGGCCCCTCCTTTACATACCGTATCACAATCCTCCCCTCCAAGTCTAGTCGAAAGAGGCTCAAGTCCGACTAACTGACCCTGGCCTATTTGCGACTTAGTCTGTATACGTGGGGCTGGCGAGTGCCTGACTATCTTTGCGAAGGCTAAGACTTGTATTACTATCCTAGTGCTAATGTCGAGGCGAGAGTCTAGGACACCGGCCGAGAGACCGTTAGTCTCGAGAGCATGCTCGCTTATAGCTCGCGTTGGGGCGAGAGTTTGGAATACCGAGAGAGAGGTCATTGGTCGTGAGAGCATGCTCACTTATAACTCACGCTGGGGCAAGAGTCTGGAATATCGAACAAGAGGTCGACCACCGAGAAGTCGTTGGCCATGAGAGCATACTCACTTATAACTCGTGCTGGGGCGAGAGTCTAGAATACCAATTGAGAGGTCATTGGTCATGAGAGTATGCTCACTTATAACTCGCGCTAGGGAGAGAGTCTGGAATACAGACTAAGAGGGCGTTGGTCGTGAGAGCATGCTCACTTATAACTCACGCTGGGGCGAGAGTCTGGAATATAGACCGAGAGGTCGTTGTTCATTAGAGCATGCTCACTTATTACTCGCGCTATAACGAGAGTCTGTAATACTGACCAAGAAGTCATTGGTCGTGAGATCATGCTCACTTATAACTCGCGCTGAGGTGAGAGTCTGGAATATCGACCGAGAGGTCGTTGATGATCAAGGGAAATGAACTTGTGGACCTAACCTCTGTGGCCCTTGAAGCAATATGTGATCATGACTCCTACCTCACTACCTCGCAACTAGGCCTTCACCAAATTTGTACCTTTCTCTGACTCCGAGGTTAGAGTGAGGCACCCAATTCTGATCAATGACTCCCACCACCTTATATTTTTTTTCTCGAGGTAGCCACATGGAATTTTTAGCCGTGAGGTATGGTGCCAATGCTCCCATATCAGAACTATGATTTTCTTATCCTTTCCATCATAAATACCATTTCATAGAAAACCTCCATGTGTCCCACTTACTCACTCAGATACGACATCTAACGCACACTTTCTGCGTGCTACCCGATGACGTTTCTCTTCCCTTGATTTGACGGTTACCATGCTTCACGCTATTTCAATTGGCCAACTCAAATCCCTATGTCTCTTAAGGGGTTTTTGGTTTAAAAACCCTAAAGGCCTCAAGCGGCTGTTCATTGGCACTTATTCTTCCTTCGACCTTTCTTTCTCCGCTTGTTCCTGCTTTTCCATTGTGCATCTCCTTTGTAAGTGCCTCTTCTCCTTTATCTTCTGCTCTTGTGTTTTTCAATTTGGTAATAGTCGGAGAAATGGTAGTTCCCTGGTATGCATACTTTCGTTCCGATTTTGATAGGAGTGACCTTAGGTCAGTACACTCTAGCTTGCAGCTTTCTGAAGCATATAAGTTTCGCCTTCCTGGGCCTGACGACCATCCTTGTTCTCCTCCCTCCGACTTCATGACTTTCTTCAAGGACCAGCTTCTTGGCGGTTTGCGCTTTCCTATCCCTTCCTTCTTTTCATCGTTGAGTCAGTATTTTGATATCCCTTTATCTCAGTTTGCCCCCAATGCCTTCCGAGCCATGTGTGAAATGGTCATTCTGTGTCATCTCTACGATATTCCTTTAACTCCTCAACTTTTTCATCATTTCTATTCCCTCAAACGATCAGAGCCGGGTGTTTTTATGGTGCAATCTAGGACTGGGTATAAGTTCTTCGAAGGCATGCCTTCTTCCAATAAAGGCTGAAAGTCCCGTTTCTTCTATATACAATTACCTGAGTCTGTGACTTGGCCTGTTGAATGCGTCCCAACCTTCCCTTTCATTTTGAATTAAGTGATCATCAGCATCGGCCAGATTATTTCACAGCTTCTAGGAAATTGGATGGGGTGCAACTCTGACTCCCCTCCTTGCTACAGGAAAGCGTGTTATACATCTTTTGGCTGATCCCCATCCGAACGCCTCTAACTGCCCCTTTTTGTAAGATCAAATGACTATCTTTAACATGTCTTCACTAACTAAGGTATTTTCCTTTACTTGCAAAAGTCATCATGTTTCGAGCTTTTACCCTCCACTCCTCTGCAATGCCCAGCGACATCTTGAGGAAGCGAGGAAGAGAAATTATGTCTGGCCAGGAGGTTCCCCAGGCCAACGTCTCCGCAGGGGCCTCCTCTCAACAGTCGGGAGAGCACGAGGCTACCGAGGATGAATCTCTCCCTTTGGCGGAGCTTCCCCCGAGGTAACTACTAGTGAGAAGGTTCCTCTTCCAGCCTCCGAGTGACCTTTGAGCCTTCAACATAAGAGGCGACATGTCACTCCCTTAGTCCAATCTTCCCCCCAGAGGTCGCCTTTGTCGCGGGTGTTTGTTAAGGCCAAAACTCCCGCCCAGGAAAGCACTCCCGCTTCTTCAAAGGTTGTGGCCTCCTCTCTTGTCCCTACCTCAGTTCAAGAGTAGACACCCTCCAGAGCAGAAGGGCAACCTGGTACTTCCACAGCTTTTATTCCTCCTTCCTCGAGCTAACAATCGCCCGCGACTCCTATACCCCCTTCTTTCCCAAGAGCGATCCAAGGGATGGTATACTTTCACCTGCTCGTTTCAACTGCCATCCCTTCAAGTGCTAGATCCAATCCCTTCTTCCAGCACTTCTTTCAACTGCGGTCAGGTGCAACTTCATGGTGCACTGGCCGGTTCATGGAAGAATACCGCCGATCAAATTTTGGAATACCCTCAACTAGACTTGGCCGACCAGTTTTCTCAACAAATAGTGACGGTAAGTGTTATATGCTTCCTTTACATGTCCTCCAGACATCGCTAAGCCTGCGTTCTTTGTGTTATGGGGTTGAGCCTTTCCCAATATGTGGCCAGTCTGCATCGGGAGAATGAATCCTTGAGGGCTCAAATTCAGGAATTGGTGTCTCCTGCGACTGTGGGTCGTGCTTTTGATCTAACGACTCCCGAGAGCTTGATTCAATCCCACCTGTAGGCGGCGAAGGACCAAACTCAAACTGCTCGGGACCTGGCCCATGCAGAGTCTTAGAAGGTGAAGTCCCTAAAGGTCACCTTGAAGACCAGTGAGTCTAAGCTTAAGTCCGAGGGCCTGAAGCGTGTTCAAATCCTGGCCGACTTGGAGGCGAGGGACATAGAGGTTACCAACCTCTCCTCACAACTGCAGGACCTCCAAAAGGCACATGCCTCCCTGCTAACAGACTCAGTGGCTAAAATGGCAGATCTATCTTCCAGCACTGATCGGGAGGTCATCCTTCAGAAGCAATTGGATGCGGCTCAGGCTACTCTCAAGTTTGTGCAAGCAGAGCTTTTGGCGGCAAAGGCGGAGATAACGATTGCTCGCTAGGAGTTGGTCGGGGCACATGACGATGTACATAAGGCCTGGGAAGAGTTGAAGGACTATCGGGAGGGGGAGGACTCTCGCCTCACAGTGAATAAAGCCTCCTTCTTAGCTTCTAAGGATTTTGGGGCTAAAGTAGGCCACCTCATTGACCAGATGCTGTGTTATGGTGGTGAAGGAGCTTTAGTGCAACTACAAGAGAAAGGTTTGCTCCAGTCGACTCCTCCTGAAGACTTCTTGAACCGGACCCGTCTTCTCAACAAGCTCCCCGAAGAGGCCTTCCCTGTGTTTGAATAGTCAGTGCTGTCTTGTAACTACCTTTATTCTAAACAATGATGTAAGGTTCTAAACCTCCTTTTGGCCTTTTGAACTTGAAGTTTATCGAAGATGTTGTGTAAGTGAACATGTCATTAGCTAGCATGCAATGTTGTGCCAAGTGCCTACTAGGTCCGCTCAGGACCCTTTGGCTAAGTGATAGGTTAAATATCTAACCCCTTCATGGATGCTTGGTCAGCTTATCGCCCGGGTAGGCATCGTTAAAGGAAGAGGCATCCCGTATCCATACCAACTACCCACCTGGTTGTATGTCACAATGATTCCAGAGTCATCCACCTGCCCAAGCGAGGATTACTATAGCATCGTCTGCTTCCGATGTCATAAAGGCTTACACTCCTTTTTTACCACATGTCCTTTGATCTAGTTTTTTTTGACAAGACCACTCCTACACGATATTCCAAGACGATCAAATGGCCAACATCACTTCTATGCCTATGGCTAGGGCTACCTACCTCGTCTACGGATCACATGATTTATTGCTCCTTTTTATGATTCTAACTATCCTTTTAAACTATAAATAGTTTGCTCGACTTCTCCTTTGGACTTCTCACTGATAGTTAAAGTCATCTTCTTTTCTCTCCTATCTTCCATGCTTTTGCCTTCTCGTCTTCCTTTCGTAACTTCTTCATGGATCCCTTATAGCCTAGGTACGTGCCCGGAGTCTCAACCTTCAGTGGTGTAGATCTGGATGATCTCCACATCGCGTAAGAAGTGTCCACGACCATGCACATCATCATACCCTCTGAGGTCCATCGACTCTTCCAACCTCCCAAGGCTATATGACTTTTTTCAAAGAACAGATTGTAGTTGGTCTTCATTTTCCTATCCACCCCTTCTTCTCTGACATGAGTCGCTACTTCCGCATTCCCATTTGTCAGTTTACTCCTGATTCCATGTGGATTCTATGCGGGTTCATTCTCCTTTTTGAATTGTGTGACATCCGTTGAACCCCTCGCTTGTTTCACAACCTCTTTACCCCTCGATGCCATAGTGAGGGTCTTTTTACTTCCAGGCTCGTACTTGGACTACCCTTTTTGCTCCCCTTCCCTCTTTAGAATCGGAGTGGAAAGAGAAGTATTTTTTCCTTTGCTTTCCCTTCACCGTGGAGTGGTCTACCAAGTGCCGGTCATCCCTTCCTTCGGCACCTTACCTGGGAGACTATCATTCAGACCCCACTTTTATGGAGGCATCGATGCAACTAGTGGGCTGGCGTTTTGATCTATGCATGCTACTAATAGAAGATGTGTTGTATCTATTTAGGTTGAGCATCATCCCTTCAGAGCTACCATATTCTCTAAATAAGCATTACCCTTGCCCTGACCTGCTTTTGCCTTCTTATTTTGACCCTTGCTTTACCGCAGCAGACACTCTTGCCTGAGCATCTTTGATCAGGTCTCTTCCACTAAGCACTTTGGAAATAAATCACCGAGGACACATAATATTCGGTAGGTGGGGCCTCTCGCATTCCATTGTGACTGCTCCCGGGATGGCCACAGATACTACCTCTTGTCTTGCCACCCCCTAAGCGATGTCGCCTCTCCGCTCTATTCATGAGCCTACTCAGCAAACTCATCCTATTCCTCCCGCTCGTCACCCCCTAACTCTAGAAGAGGGGTCAGATTCAGATGAGTAACCACTTTCATATCAGCCGAGGCGTAGACCTACTGAGTCCCGCCCGGTAACCGAGGCCTCCGCTACAACCCAGATACCTAGGTCAGCTTCATCTTCCGTTCTAGAGCCCCAAGTCCTTGGCGACCCTTCCTCCAAAACCTCAACTAGGAGCTGACCGAGGTTAAACCCTAGTCGTTAAGGAAGAGATCGACCCGGAGTGATAATCTACACCAGTCGCCCAGGCCGGCCTTCTTCCCCTCCACCGTCTACTTCCACTCGCCCTGCCCCCAGCAGAACTGCTCCTGGACCATTCAGGTTCCAATATTTCCATTTCCATGCATCTATGCCTACAGATCAGGGATTGCGTCATGATCCCTCTATCCATGCTAGTACTGTCCAGCTATGGGGGAAACTAGCAACTGCTTGGATGTTGTCTATGGAGCAGATAGATTCCATCTCAGTGCCTGCTCAAGTGGATTTGTTCTCCCAAAATGCTATTATGGTAAGCCTTCGCCTTCTTTTATTGCTCCTTTTTATGATTCTAACTATCCTTTTATATGGTTAGGTCTGTGCTGAGGCGCTGCGCTTGAGTCAGACGTCCCTGGACATGTATCAACAAAATAAGGTCTTGAAGGATCATATTGAGAACCTAGAGTCTCATCCTCCTAACTCCTCTCCAGTCGTGCACTAACTAAAGGTGGAGATGGAGTCTTTAAAAAAGTTAAATATATCCCAGGAGCAGATCCTAAGCGAGGCCTTACTGGAGGCCAATCGGCTACGGGATGACAAGAAAAAACTGGAGGCCCTCTATCAATCGGTTGATGCTAAGTATCAAGAGGAGATGCCCCTCAAGGAGAAGGCCTTGTCAGAGTTGGCTCAGCAGACTACAACCTTGGATACTTGCAAGCTCTTACATAAGAAGGAGATGGACCGTTTGATTAATGAGCTTAACTCCAAAGATATACTCCTCATGCATTATCGAAGGGATTTAGTGTCTTAAGCTATCGAGTTGGGTTCTTTATAGACGGAGCTATCTTAAGCTCGATCTGCACTGTCCCACTCAGCCCAGGCCTAGGAAGTTTAAAAAGAAGGGGAGAGCGAACGTCTTCGGACATGCCGAGAAGAATACCTGCGTTCTTCAAAGTTTGGTTCCCAAGTGGGAGATTGCTTTGTCAGGTCGCTCATGTATGGCACGGTAGGAGCAGTCCAACAACTTAAGGAAGGAGGGTACCTATCTTCTGACCCTCCAGAGGACTTCTTGTACTATCATTGAATCATTAAAGAAATGTCCGATAATATTTTTTTAGAGTTCAAATGATTCCCTGACCTGGATTCTAAGTTTGGAGAGCACACAAGAAACTGAAGAAGAAATCTAAGTTTGGAGGAACGATTTTAGGATTTCGATTTCACTATGATGATTGTTGAATCTCTAAATACAATTTACTTTCTTACCTCAATGTTTATTCACATGCATGTGGTTAATGAGTATAGATTATATATATTTTTAAGCATCATTTATTATATATCTTGTTACATTTCATGAGCATAATTTGCATTCACACATCCTATTTCTTTGAATTTCATTACTTTTACTCTTTTAATTTGAATCACTAATCTTTACTTATTTTCATTGATAGGATATGAATTTGGAGCTAAAATGGAGCATCAAATGTGGAGATGGAGCAAGGAGCACACTCTGGCCGTGTCCCATAACACGAGCATGGTCCTATAGCCAAGAAAGACAAAGAATAGAGAGAAAAAAAGGCTCAACACAGGCACACTATGCCTCATCATTGAGCTTCATAATCAATCCAAACACATGAAGTGTCTGCGAAGAAAAAGGATTCAAAAGTCCATTAAAATGAAGTTTTAATAAAACACGCTTTGACAAGAAATTGGGGGGGGGGGGGGGGGGGGAGAGACAGTGTTCAAATGGCCCCAAACAGCTTTCACCATGACCACCCATATTGTTGAGCATGGCCATGTCAAATTTGTCTAGTTAGTGCTCACCCCCAAACTTTAATCTTTACTTGCCCTCAAGCAAAAACTTCATCTAAACTCATGTAGTTAAATAATACATCGTAATATCTAGTGAATCAGTCTAATCCTATCAAATGATTTCATTGGTGAACAAAATATAAAAATAGATTGAATATGACCTAAGAAATAGTTCTCTATACTTAGTGTAATAAGTGAACTAAATTTTTCAAGTTTCAATCCCTAAACCTAGTCAAGTCATCATACGATTGTGTTCCTTATACTTCTAGGGATAGACACATACCTGACATATGCATTGTTCATATCTCTCAAACTACACAAGGCCTCAAAGGATTACTCAAAATCAAGAGAAACATAATTTATTTCCCCAATAACCTAACTTGGTCTCAAAGGGATAAATTATTAGTTTCCATTCATGCTAACTATTTTCTATTCCTTATTCCAATGATTTTTTTTTTGTACTTTAAAAGTGTAGCACTAATACAAATATAAATATACAAATATAAATGCAGGGATTATGATTTTGCCAAGTGAGTTGTCATGATCCAAGATCATCCAGTAACTAAAATATAATTAAGAGATCACCTTAGAAATATAAGTACTCATCTAGTTCTATGAATCATGACTATTTTTAGAGTTATCTACCATTAAAACTAGATAAAGTGTAGAGAGATCCTAAAACAAGACCAATACTTAAATTCTAAAAACATTGCTCACTTTATACTACCATGGATAGAAAAAGATAGATCACTAAACATACTATTACTATAAGTTAGCATAAACCACATGAAATCTAGCACAAGCATGTTAGTATTTTACATTAAGGATAAACATTGATGATATGATGTATGATACAACTAGAAAAATTTTATTATGCAAAAAGAAATATGATAAAAATTAAACTACTACCCAATACATCCCCCTAGACTTAAACTTTTTATTGTCCCAATAAAAACTAGAAAGGTAATATGGAGGAGGTTTTAAAGTAGGAGGAGGTTTTAAAGTATGAGAAGTTACCAATTGATGAGTTTCAAATGGTTGAGACATTCATGTGCTTAAAAATACTCCTCTATTTGATATTCACATTCATCCATAACATTGAATCCTATAAAAAGGAGATAGACAAGAAAAACTAAGTAGAGAATTTGGGTTATTATGAAAGGAAAGAAACTAAAAAGAAACTAGAGCTTAAATGAAAACAAGAAAGAACTTGGGTTACCTCCCATGAAGTGCTTGTTTTAGGTCATAACTTTGACCTCAGATTGGGTTCACTTAAATCATGATCTTGCTAGAGTAAGATATCTCCAGACTTTTCAACTAATGACCCAAAATGTGGAGGGAGATTTCATCATGGGAAACATATCGTGAGAAATTACTCTCTCCTTTTCCTTCTTATTGACAATTCTCTCAGGATGTCGAAGAAGATGCAATAGAAGTATCTAGGCCAAGAGCATGGTTATTATAGTTGATGTTGAGGCTTTGTTATGAAAAAATAAGGTATAAGAAAAAGTAGGAGTATCTAGCCTTGGGGTCTCTGACTATCCACCAACTCCCACTCAAGGGTTAGATATTAATATCAATATATGTCTCATCTATGATCCCATCTTCCATCAAGCATGAATTATCTAGAGTTTTAAAAAGAACAACATCAAGGTTGGCTAAACATACATCAAAAGTCCTATCAATGTCTGGAGTATTGTTAAATACATTATTTCCAAGCAAAGTAACAGAGGAGTCCTATAAAACTATAGAATCGTGTGCACAATTGCCATCAGCTTTACATTTCATCCCCTCAATCACATGATTTGACTGTATTCCCAAATATGGACTTGACATATCATCTTGCTGCAGGGATTGGAGAAATAAGATTCCTTGTTGCACCATGAGCTAATCTAAGTCTTGTAATGTGATCTTCATCTGACTAGGAGCAAGAGTATCTAGGTCTTGGGTGTAGTGTTTGAAATTTGAACTTATTTAATTAAGAATATTTATTGGATTAAATTTCAATTCAAATTTATTTAATTAAGAGGATTTATTGGATTATTTACAATTTAATTAGATTTTGAGTATATTTTTTATCAAGGATATCCATTGGGTTAATTGTAATTAATTAGAATTCATATTAAGAATTTATTAATTTAAATAAATGGATTTAGTTAAGATTTAATTATGAATTTATTTATCAATTATATTATGGAGATAGTAGAATACAGATATGTATAAAATTTATAAAGACATATGAATTTTATTATAAATTATTCATCTAACTAAAAATGGAAATATGTTTTTATTTAAACTAGATATTAAGTTTTATAAAAAAATAAATGATTTAGACTTTTTTATAAGTTACGAATTTTACATGTAGACAGCTATGGAAATTTTATAAACCATGGAAATAGGTTTTTATTTAAACTTGATGTTAAGTTTTATGAAAATAAAATAAATGACTTAGCAGTTTTTTATATGTTACGAATTTTTAATGATAGATATGGAAATATAAATTTTAGACAAAGTCCTAAGTCCCCTCTCTATTTAAACCTTACCTACAAACACCCTCTCTTGGTGTTGATTGCCGCCGGCCCTAGGGAGATCTCCTCACGCTTTTATTTCTCCACCGGTACTTGGATTTCCAAGGAAGACAAGAAATGGGTGGCTAAGTACTTAAGGCATGTTCTCAACCATGTTATTGTTTTATTTAGCTACTATGTCTTGTGAAGTTTTGGATTTATAGTTGTTAGGTTTGGTTCTATTGTGGTGTAAATTACCCTCAATAGGTGAACGAATTTCACTTTGGTGTCTCCTGTTGAAATGTAGGAGATTTAGTTAGGTTTCATTATCAATTTATAGAATCATTTTTGGATCAAAGATAAATTTCATATGATATTTGTACCACTGATTGATGAATCTGAAATTATGCTGTGACCCTGCTGCTTTTGATTATGTTGTAGTGTAAATTAGCCTCAATAGGTGAATGAATTTCACTTTGGTGTCTTCTGTTGAAATGTAGGAAATTTAGTTATCTTTCATTATCAATTTATATAATCCTTTTCAGATCAATGATGAATTTCATACGATTTTTTTACCACTGACTGACGAATCTAGAATTATGATGTGACCCTACTACTTTTGGTTCTGTTGTGGTGTAAATTAGCCTCAGTGGATGAATGAATTTCACTTTGATGTCTTCTATTGAAATGTAGAAAATTTAGTTAGATTTCCTTACCAATTTATAGAACCCTTTTCAGATTATAGATGAATTTCATATTATTTTTATACTACTGATTGACGAATCTGGAATTATGCTATGACCCTGCTGCTTTTGGTTTTGTTGTGGTGAGTTTTAAATTATGCTTTTAGAAGTTATATAGTTTGATTTTGCACTTCATGTTTGTTCCATGCTTCTAGTTGTTTTCCATTAGAAACTAGAGATTTTTGCATGCTTATGTTTAGGTTCACGTTTATGCCCTGTTTATGTTGATAAGCATGCACATGATAAGTTGATGCACAAGTCTATGCTTAAGCTTATGATATAAAAATTACATGCTTATGTTTAGGTTTACAATTATGCCATGTTTATGTTGATGCATACTCACACTTTGTTTATACACAGAATGACGAGAAATCCATGTTTAAGCTTAAGTTATGAATTTGCATGCTATGTTAAGATTTACGATCATGGCCACGTTTAGGTAGTGATCAAGTTTATGTTAAGTGCATGATTAAGTTTATGTCCATGTTTATGTAATTATGTGGTTGAGTGTGACCAGTGTCCTTAGCCCAGGAGCTCACCAATTTTACATGGTCAAGTGTGATCCGTGTCCTTAGCCCGGGAGCTCACCAAATTTACATGGTCGAGTGTGACCGGTGTCCTTAGCCCGAGAGCTCACCAAGTTTTACGTGGTTGAGTATGATCGGTGTCTTCAGCTCAGGGACTCACCAAATCTACGTGGTCGAGTGTGACCAGTGTCCTCAGCCCTGGAGCCCACCAAATCTTTGTGGTTGAGTATGACCGGTGTCCTTAGCCTGAGAGCTCGCAAAACTATGTAGTTGAGTGTGACTGGTGACCTTAGCCCAAGAGTGCTCTATGTGATTATGATGTTTTTCATGTTTAACTTATTTATAAGCTTATGCTTCTATTCATCCATACTATGTATGTTTATGTCAGCTAGTATGCTTATGCCTATGTTTATATACATGCTCATGATTATATCTATTTCATGCTTTATTTAATTACATGCTTATGCTTCTATTCCTGTAGTATCCCATGTTTTTTTTTTGAATTCATAACTTTTAAGAAAATACATAAACTACTGGCTATTGGTGCAGGAAGCATCCGATGATCGAACCTAGGTTTTGATAATGGTAAAGGGATTCAAAGTTAAGATACCTTATTATCTAACATGCTTAAATGAGGTTTCAGGAAAGTCCTAACTGTGGTTAGGAAGGTGGAAACCCTAGGTCCTAGGGGGTGGTAACCCTAGGTGAAGGAAAACCCTAAGGGGCGATAACCTTAGGTCTAGGGGGTGATAACCCTAGGTGAAGGAAAACCCTAAGGGGCGGTAACCTTAGGTCCTAGGGGGTGGTAACCCTAGGTGAAAGAAAACCCTAAGGGACGGTAACCTTAGGTCCTAGGGTGTGATAACCCTAGGTGGAGGAAAACCTTAAGGGGCAGCAACCTTAGGTCCTAGGGGGTGGTAACCTTAGGTGGTGAAAATCCTAAGGGGGGGGGTAACCTTAGGTCCTAGGGGGTGGTAACCCTAGGTGGAGAAAAACCCTAGGGGGTGGTAACCCTAGGTCTTAGGGGGTGGTAACCCTAGGTCCTAAGGGATGGTAACCCTAGGAAGAAAGTCCAGTCGGTCTGGAGGACCGGACTAGCATCAGGTAATCTCTCTTGAGGGGAGTAGGTGAGGACGCGTTCCCCGCAGAGGGAACAGTAGGCGTCGAGTCGACCTAGGGTTTCCGGTCGAAAATTCAAAGTCAGACCCGGACAGTCCAATTTATCATAGTTCTATTTGTTCTAACTTTGTCTTGCAGGGTATGCTATTGTTTTGGGACTAACGTGTCTTGTAAGTACAAAAGGAATAAGCTAAGCCTCAGATGAACAGTGTCCGAGGCGCCTCCATGGAGCTTAGAGGTGCCTCGGGTGCAGAATGTGAGCTGGCCGCGAAGCAGTGCTGGAGGCGCCTCGGATGGAGCTGGAGGTGCCTTGGACCAGAGATTGGACGCACCTTAGACTAGCTTGAAGGCACCTTCAAGTGGATGAGTTGCGACCAGGTCCGTTCTGATCCACACGGCTGACTTGGCTTGTTAGAGGCGCCTTGGATGGTGTTGGAGGCTCCTCCAGCAGTGCATAAAAGGGGTGTTCGAGGCAGCAGCAGAATCATCAATTCTAAAGTGATTCTACTACAACGTGCTACTCCAAAAGACACCGTGAAGTGCTACTACAAGTTCACGACGACCCGGAGCTCCAAGATTTTGATTCTGTCATCGGTATAATTGTTATTATTACTGCACTTATTGTAATACATATTTGTACTATTTTTATGCGATATAGTTGTTGCCCACAGAAAGCGATCAACGATCGCGGGCCCTGTAGTAGGAGTCGCCCTAGGCTCCAAACAAAGTAAAACCTTGGTGTTCTCTTGTGTGTTTGTTATCTTTCTTTTATTTCCATTGTGCGTAATTCTCGATTGTTTTACGAATCCGACGTGTGAAAGCCACGAGCACTATTCACCCCCTCTAACACATCTCGATCCAACACGGGCGTCACTTACTCATACTTTTGTAATGGTTTCTTAGTTTAAATAAGATTACATAGATGGTTCGAAAGAAAACATAACTAAATGCAAAATTTAAACTGGATGGTCCTCAGGTTGTACAACCCTTGTTCTGAGCTGACTCAGATGAACGAGACAAGAGGTATGGACCAGTAAGTCAGCTCAGAACAAGGGCAGTACAACCCGAGGACCATCCAGTTTAAATTCTGCATTTAGTTATGTTTTCTTTCGAACCGTCTATGTAATCTTATTTGAACTAAGAAACCATTACGGAAGTATGAGTAAGTGACAATCGCAGTTTATGTATTTTCTTAAAAGTTATGAATTCAAAAAAAAAAACATGGGGCGCTACAGTTGGTATCAAAGCAAAAGTTCCTGGAAGGGTTGTGCCTACTGCTAGTTCTGAGAAGCTAACAGAGTCAATCCTCAAGTCTATAAGTTTAAATGCTTTATATCTTACGTGCATAAAGAAAAGAAATGTTTGTTGAAATATTAAGTTAGAAGTTTGATAGTATGGCTAACATTGATTAAAACTACTTAGACTTAATTAATTGTTTGCTTGGATGTGAAAATATTATGATTAGCTTTATGCCCAATCTAATATTTTCTTCCCCTAATATAAAATGACTTTTGCCCTTAGTTCAAATGACCTTATAGCTGTTAGCTTATGAATCTAGGATTTTTTTTTAGGACCTTTATGCTCACAATTGAAGCTTTGATCATAACATGTCTTAGAAGTGTTAAATTTTATTTCCCAAGTAAGTTAGGGGGACTTTCGGGGATAGTGTAGTAATTGCAGGAATTTTCGATGTGGAGTGATATATGGCATGCAGCCTAGGAACCCGATGCTTAAAGGCTACGGAGTAAGGTGAGAAAAATGGTTAAGATTAGGTGGTCAAATTGCACCTAGGAAGAAACTACTTGGGAGACCCAAGGGAGACATAAGAAGCCGCTACTCAAGATTATTTGGTAAGTATTAATTTCGAGGGTGAAATTTTATTTAAGGGAGGAGGAATTGTAGTGTTCGAAATTTAAACTTATTTAATTAAGAATATTTATTGAATTAAATTTCAATTCAAATTTATTTAATTAAGAGGATTTATTGGATTAATTGTAATTTAATTAGATTTTGAGTTTATTTTATCAAGGATATCTATTGGGTAAATTGTAATTAATTAGGATTCATATTAAGAATTTATTAATTTAAATAAATGGATTTAGTTAAGATTTAATTATGAATTTATTTATTAATTATATTATGGAGATAGTAGAATACGGATATATATATATATATATATATATATATATATATATATATTTATAAAATTTATAAAGACATATGAATTTTATTATAAATTATTCATCTAACTAATAATGGAAATATGTTTCTATTTAAATGGGATATTAAGTTTTATAAAAAAAAATGATTTAGACTTTTTTATAAGTCACGAATTTTACATGTAGATAGATATGGAAATTTTATAAACCATGGAAATATGTTTTTATTTAAACTTGATGTTAAGTTTTATGAAAATAAAATAAATGACTTAGCAAATTTTTATATGTTACGAATTTTTAATGATAGATATGGAAATATAAATTTTAGACAAAGTCCTAAATCCCCTCTCTATTTAAACCTTACCTACAAACACCGTCTCTTGGTGTTGATTGCCGCCGGCCCTAGGGAGATCTCCTCACCCTTTTATTTTTCCACCGGTACTAGGATTTTCAAGGAAGATAAGAAATGGGTGGCTAAGTACTTAAGGCATGTTCTCAACCATGTTATTGTTTTATTTAACTTCTATGTCTTGTGAAGTTTTGGATTTATAGTTGTTAGGTTTGGTTCTGTTGTGGTGTAAATTAGCCTCAATAGGTGAACGAATTTCACTTTGATGTCTTCTGTTGAAATGTAGGAGATTTAGTTAGGTTTCATTATCAATTTACAGAACTATTTTCGAATCAAAGATAAATTTCATATGATTTTTATACCACTAACTGATGAATCTGGAATTATATTGTGACCTTGCTACTTTTGGTTTTATTGTGGTGTAAATTATCCTCAATAGGTGAACGAATTTTACTTCGGTGTCTTCTGTTTAAATGTAAGAAATTTAGTTATCTTTCATTATCAATTTACAGAACTCTTTTCGGATCAAAGATGAATTTCATATGATTTTTTCACCACTGATTGATGAATCTGAAATTATACTGTGACCCTGCTACTTTTGGTTTTGTTGTGGTGTAAATTAGCCTCAGTGGATGAACGAATTTCACTTCGATGTCTTCTGTTAAAATGTAAAAAATTTAGTTAGATTTCATTACCAATTTACAGAACTCTTTTCGGATTAAAGATGAATTTCATATGATTTTTATATCACTGACTGACGAATTTGGAATTATGCTGTGACATTGCTGCTTTTGGTTCTGTTGTGGCGAGTTTTAAATTCTGCTTTTAGAAGTTATATAGTTTGATGTTGCGCTTCATCTTTGTTCCATGCTTCTAGTTGTTTTCCATTAGAAACTAGAGATCTTTGCATGCTTATATTTAGGTTCACGTTTATGCCCTGTTTATATTGCTAAGCATGCACATGATAAGCTGATGCACAAGTCTATGCTTAAGCTTACGATATAAAAATTACATGCTTACGTTTAGGTTATAATTATGCCATGTTTATATTTATGCATGCTCACACTATGTTTATGCACAGAATGACGTAAAATCCATGTTTAAGCTTATGTTATGAATTTGCATGCTATGTTAAGATTTACGATCATACCCACATTTAGGCAGTGATCAAGTTTATGTTAAGTGCATGATTAAGTTTATGTCCATGTTTATGTAATTATGCGGTTGAGTGTGACCGGTGTCTTTAGTCCGGGAGCTCACCAATTTTATGTGGTTGAGTGTGACCAGTGTCCTTAGCCCGGGAGCTCATCAATTTTACATGGTCGAGTGTGACCGGTGTCCTTAGCTCGAGAGCTCACCAAATTTTATGTGGTCGAGTGTGACCGGTGTCTTCAGCCCGGGGGCTCACCAAATCTATGTGGTTAAGTGTGACTGGTGTTCTCAACCCAGGAGCTCACCAAATCTATGTGGTCGAGTGTGACTGGTGTCCTTAGCACGGGAGCTCACCAAAATTCTAAGTGGTTGAGCGCAACCGGTGTCCTTAGCACGGGAGCTCACCAAACTATGTAGTTGAGTGTGACCAATGACCTTAGCCCGAGAGCTCACTACTCTATGTGGTTATGATCTTTTTCATGCTTAGCTTATTTAGATGCTTATGCTTCTATTCATCCATAGTATGTACGTTTATGCCAGCTAGTATGCTTATGCCTATGTTTATATACATGCTTATGATTGTATCTATTTCATGCTTAGTTTAATTACATGCTTATGCTTCTACTTCTATTCATCCATAGTATGCACATTTATGCCAGCTAGTATGCTTATGCCTATGTTTATATACATGCTCATGGTTGTGTCTATTTTATACTTAGCATACGTACATGCTTAGGCTTATGTTTATGCTTGTATACCTATGTAGACATTTATGCTCATGTCCATGATGTGTCAGTAGGTAAGACCTAAGCTACCTAGTATGTGTTTCCCTTAATACACTAGATTATAGATGCTAACTACTACTTAACATAGTTTTGAATATGTTAAGTCTCTCGACTGATGGATTATAATTTTTTTTCTCAGACAATGAGACGAACAAGATAGGAGGCATGGACCAGTGAGTCAATTCGGAACAAGGACAGTACAACCCGAGGATCATCCAGTTTAAATTCTGCATTTAGTTATGTTTTCTTTCAAACCATCTATGTAATCTTATTTGAACTAATAAACCATTACAAAAGCATGAGTAAGTGATGCTCGCAGTTTATGTATTTTCTTAAAAGTTATGAATTAAAAAAAAACTTGGGGTGCTACATTGGGAGTCCTCCCAATCAGTTAGCTCATCATGTTAGAACTGATGTGGTCCGTCTGATAGTGAATTAGCTTGATATTCTGGTAGACTTTGATTTGCTTGAGAAGATTGCTCAATACTTTGTATGCAGTTATAATCAATATTTTGATGATCCATCCAATCTTGATTGTAGTGTTGCGGTGAGTCATGGATATATTGATGCGGTAGTAACTGCTCATCCTCCTCAAAAGTGCACTTGGATTGAAAGTTTTGAGTTTAATGATCTCCTTAGTCATAGCTAGAAATACTAGAAATTAAATCATATATGTCTTAATGTATAGGTTGGAATAGATTTTTGTAACGACTCGGCCCTTTTGGCCTCTTGCTTTACCATGTCGATCGACCCTTTGTCGCAGTCGTTATAACTAGACTTTCCACCTGGATTGCCTCCCGAGATTGAACTCTAGAAGTAGTAGTTTATGAATCTCGCAACCGCGAGATTATCTCACTTGGTTGCCGGGATTTATAAACTCTACTACTTAGCCCGGAGGTCTAGAGTTCGAATCCTGGAGGCAAAACCAGGGGTGGAAAGTCCTAGTTAGTAACGACACGACCAAAGGGTCGTCGACGACATGAGAGGTCGCCAAACGGGCCGACGACATAAACGACCCGACCCTCTTGGCCCATTTGGCGGCCCATCTGGCGGCCCTTATGTCGTCGTCCCATTTGGCGACCTCTAATGTCATCGACCGACGACCCTTGGTCGTGCCAGTGGATTTTTGCCTCCCCCAGGATTCGAACTCTAAACCTCCAGGCTTAAGTATTAGAGTTTATGAATCTTGGTAACCAAGTGAGATGATCTCATTTGGTTACCAAGATTCATAAACTCTAATACTTAAGCCTGGAGGTTTAGAGTTCGAATCCTGGGGAGGCTAGGCAGTGGAAAGTCCTAGTGAGTAACGACACGTCACATGAGAGGTCGCCAAATGGGTCGACGACATGAGAGGTCGCCAAATGGGCCAAGAGGGCCGGGTCGTTACAATTTTGAAGTTCCATGGAAAAGGTAGAAGCCTTTTGGATGAAGTGGCATAAAGTAGTTGGATGGGATGTGCTATCACAAACCTTGCAGATGTCATTAGTTGGTTTTGTGGAAGGGCTAGCATCTTAGCTGAAGAGGAGGCATATGGCAGTTTGGTGGGTCAGGCTACCACATACTCTGTAGATGTTCAACATTATTTCCTCATCATCTAAATTATAAGTTACATTGAAGTCTCTAGGTTGCCAAGAATACTGATCCCTAGAAAAAGAAAATTTCTGGTATCACCTGAAATAATAGCACTAAACTCACAAGACATAGGGAGTAGTCATAAAATATCACATGGATATAGGAGATATAAAATGATCAAGCCACCCAACTAATTTTTGTATTAATTAAAAAATGCAAAATTAAAGACAATAAAGAAAATGCATAATGAAAAAAAAGAAAGAAATTGCAAAAAAGAAAAAGAAAGAATGTTTAGAGTAATTTAAATACTGATCAACTAATGTTAATTAGAATAGTCCTCAGCAATAGTGTCAAAAACTTATTATGCTATAGCAAGTAAACGACTATGTTATCAGTAATAAAAATATCAATCTCACATAGATTGTTGATTAAGCATTAGGTAACTTTGCACAGTGAATTATCTAGACAGTCAAAGGTTAGAAAAAGTCTTGAGAGCTAAGGTTGAGAAAGGGAGAGAGAGAGAGAGAGAGAGAGAGAGTTGAGAGAGCAAGAGAGAGAGAAGGAGAGTTGATCTTGAAATAGGATGAGACTAGGGAGATGGTTTCTAGGATTTTGGTTTCGTTATGATGTTGATTAATTCCTTATGTATTATTCATCTCCTTACTTCCATACTTACACTCTTGTAGGGATTCTAATAAAGTTGTTAGTGCAATCCTACAATGGTGTCACCAAAGTGTTCTCCCCATTGACATTCAGTGCTACTATATAGAAAAGGTAATGTAGAAGGTCCAGTTAAAAGATTATCCTTTGTCACCGAGGGCTCCCCGGTCATACGATCTAGATTATAAAAATCACTTCCTAACATGGATTTGGTGAAAACTCATTAAGCTCTAATTAGATAATCCCTTGTGGAAGATTAGCATCCAATTCAAGGTGATACTCCAAAAAGTCCAGTTAAATGGATACCCTCTATCATTGGGCCCCCAGTCATACAATCAAAAGTACCTCCTCTACATGATAACTAATCCTTTACATCAATATGTTTACACAATTCACATATTTCATCAAACACTTAGAAGGCATAATACACATAGAACATGACATAAATACTTAATTGAATAAGGAAATGACATCTACATCAATCAAAACATCACAATTACTTCCTACATCCTAGATCTAGAGATCTACTCTATTGCTAAGAATTTACAATCAAGAGACAAGAAATTAAGCATTATACAATCCAAAATACAAGATAGAAAAGAGAGGATGCTTATTTATGTGTTATCGATCTTATTGCTTGCAATCCATGCTCTGTGTTGGTGTAATCAACCAGGGTTTGATCGGTATGATCATGGTTTTGATGTATAGGTTAAAGAGTTTAAGTTAGGCTTTCATATGTGTTTGAGTCATGCAGGACTTGATGAAACACATGAGGAACTTGGCGCGGCCAAGTTTGGAAAGCTCAGGATCCTTGAGTCGGTGAAGGATGGTGTGGAAAACATCCGAGGGACCGTCAGACGAGGAGCAATGGAGTGGAACCGAGGGAAGAGAACTTCAACGAAACATAAAGGATGGCGGAGAAGAGCCACGAGCTCGGGTGCATCTGAGGGACGAAGGCTGAGGAAGAGGGCTTCAAGGGTGACTCCGGAAAGGACGAGTGTGAGTAAATGTAAGGTACCAGTCGACTGGTACTTGGACCAGTCGACTGGTCCAAATTCATGAAGAGAACATAAAGGTTCTGTGCTCATTGGCTGCGAAGACCAGTCGACTGGTGTTGACACCAGTTAACTGGTATATGGCCATTGGCAGAAAATGAATTCTGTAGAGACTCGTTGGCTGTGTCTAACTGCTACATCAGTTGACTGGTACATGGACCAGTCGACTGATGCCGAGATGAGTTGATATTGTGATCAACTCTCTCCTCTTATTTAAGGGGAGGTTTGGGGCATGAAGGAGATTACTCATGCTTGTTGAATAACTCCTAATGCTTTCCCCAAAGCTTCCAAGTCTTCTCTTCCTTTCCAAACCTAAGTTTCATCTTGTAAAGAGGAAGAGACCATTGTGAGAGGTTTTCTCCACCGAGAAGGAGAATGTAAGGACCCACGAACGAAATTAAGGAATTTATTTACGAAAATGTCTAAGGTCACACAAGCGATAATTAAAGGATTAATTTATAAAATATTCTACAAATTTTAGAAAATATTTTGGAATTTAAATTGAACTTATACTACATATTTCAAGGGGATAGAACTATTAAATTTGAGGGAAGCATATGATACTCAGTTAGGTTAGGAGTTGATTAACATAATTAACTTAAAGTTAGGAATAATAAACCTAGGTATTTATCTATACCTCTGCCCGATTCCTCACGGTTTCCCCCGAAATTGGAAATCTTGCGAGGGCACCCAACTGGACATCAGAACCTTCAACAACCTCACCGTTGGTGTGAAAGCATTGGACGAGGGCTTTCGGCGGAGGCACAAAGAAGAGAAAAGGTAAGTACTGTTGGATCGAGATGCGCTAGAGGGGGGGGGTGAATAGAGCTTGTGGCTTTCACTCGTTTCGGATTCGTAAAATTATCAAGTTAAAGCAGCAGAAATGATAAACGAAATAAGCACACACAAAGGACACCAAGGGTTTACTTGGTTCGGAGCCTAGGGCGACTCCTACTCTAAGGCCTGCGATCGTTGATCACTTTTCGTTGAGCAAAAACTATAATATCGTAAAGTATACAACTGAGTATTACAATGAGTGCAATAAAAGAAACTATACCGAAAACTCAAAACTAGAAATCTGGAAGCTCTTGGTTGTCGGGGACTTGTCGTAGCTCAGCCGGATTGTTTCGTTGGCAGTATGCAGCTCAAAGATGTCTTAGAAGGTTGTTCTTCTGCTGCTGCCTCGAGTCCACCTTTTATTGGTTGTTGAGGGTGCCTCCAATGCCCCATAGAGGCGCCTCCAATGTGAAATCTGATCCCGAGTTGACTGCTGCGATTAAGCCTTCGCCGCTGCCTCTTATCCACCTGAGGGCGCCTCCAATGCCCCATGGAGGCGCCTCCAAGAAGCAGTCCAAGGCGCCTCCACTATCCTCTAAGGCACCTCTAGGCTCACTTCACAGATAGCTCCAGCCTTGCAACCGAGGCGCCTCCAAGCTCCATGGAGGCACCTCAGACACTATTCATCTGAGGCTTAGCTTGTTCCTTTTGTACCTGCAAGACACGTTAGTCCCAAAACAACAACATACCTTGCAAGACAAAGTTAGAACAGATATAAACATGATAAATCAAGTGATTGACAGTCATCAGACTGTCCGGGTCTGACTTCGGATTTCCGACCGAAAACCCTAGGTCGACTCGACGCCTACTGTTCCTTCTGCGGGGAATACGTCCTCACCTACTCCCCTCAAAGGAGATTACCTGATGCCAGTTCGGTCCTCCAGACTGACTGGACTTTCCGCCTAGGGTTACCACCCCCTAGGACCTAGGGCTACCGCCCCCTAGGATTTTTCTCCACCTAGGGTTACCACCCTTTAGGACCTAAGGTTACCCTCCCTTAAGATTTACTTCCACCTAGGGTTACCACCCCCTAGGATCTAAGGTTGCCGCCCCTTAGGATTTTCCTCCACCTAGGGTTAACACCCCCTAGGACCTAGGGTTACCACCCCTAGGACCTAGGGTTACCACCCCCTAGGGTTTTCACCTTGCCTATCCGCAGCTAGGACATTTGCCTAAGAACACTTAGGACTTTCTTGCAATCTCCATCAGACATGTTAGATCAGAAATAAGCTTAACTTTGAATCCTTTGTCATTATCAAAACTTGGGTTTGATCATCGGATGCTTCCCACACCAATAATCTCCCCCTTTGTGATTATGGCAATTGGAATTCAAAGTTAAGTAAAATAGATGCATAAATGATCTTCAAAGTTTAAGAAACATAAGCAAGCATAAATAAATTTAAATGCAAGCATAACTTAAGCTAAAATAAACTTAAACTTTTAACGATTTAAGGCTCCCCCTTAATAAGAGCTCTTTTAAATTTTGCTTTGAATTTTCTTACTCTCCCCCTTTGTCATATATCAAACTAAACAAGGGAGTAAAAAGGAACAGTGATTAATGGCCTTAGCTTGTTTTTAACTTTTAGAAATGATAAAGGCTTTTAACACTTAGCTTTGTTGGGACTTTCGAGCCGCAAAAACCGCTTTTTGCGTTGCGAAAACCTCGAAGTCTTGCCACAGATCCGTGCAAAGATATATAAAATAAATCATGTACATGTTTCTAACCTAGATCTACCTTAGATCTACATGAACAAGAAGCGTTACCCTTGTTGCGAAGCCCTTCGCTTATCCCGCTTGTCCAAAAGGTTGTCGAATCTCAAGAGTGTCAAGCGTACACTCCTCTATACATATCCACATGGACAAGAAAATGGAGAAGACACCTTAGAGTGTCAAAGGAGTCACGACAATGGAGGAGAGGGAGAGAAGAACAAGAGAGGAAGAAGAAGATGATGCCTTGAATGAAAAATCATTTCATTCGATCACTCTAGTGGTCGGCCACTTCAATGAGGTTTAATACCTCCATGGAACACGTGGCATACATTTGATGTAGCCTTGATGATGTGGAACACCATTATTGGTCGGCCCATGCCAAGTCACTCATGAGTTGTCAAACTTGACCCATTTATCTCCCATGGTTGATCAAATCTAACGATTGATACAAGTCAATATCTAAATTAGACTCATTCAATACATGAATCAAATTGAGTCCAACTCAATTAGTTTAATTTGGATTACTCTTAATCTAATTTGGTTCATCATATGAACCTAATCCTCTTGGTCCATCATGTAAAATATCGAAAAATGGCGAATAATGATAAGGGAATTTTCCATAATTTTTAGAAATTTTCTGGAAATTTTTCGGAGATCATATGACTCAAGTTACGAGGATAAAAATGGGGTTCGGGAAAGTCTGTTTAGGATACCCCATTTAAGTGAGGAAAAGTTGATTTTCCTTTTTATTTTATTTTATTTTTTTTATTTTTCTTCTCCTCTCACGCCCGTGCCCGAACCTTTCGACGTCGTCTCCTCCTAACCGGCGCCACGACGATTTCCTTCCCCCTCGCAATTTAAGCCGTGGCCGAGGGTTGCATCTCCTTCTTCTTCCCTTTTCCTCTTCGTCACGTGCCCTAGCTGACGCCGTCTCCCCAACCCGATCGATTTGCTCCATCCGACGGCGCCGCTCGCAACACCTCCCCCTTCAACCGTGCTCTAGTGCTGACGCTGTGCCCTAGCCTGAAGTCGACGTCCACAGTCCGATCTCTCTCCGGCGGCCATTGCTTTGCATTGCTCTACCCTAGCGCCGGCAGATGGCCGCCTCCCCTGTGCTCTAGCGCCACTGCCGACCGCTGCGGGCCCATGACCGGTTGTCACCTGCCCAAGCGTGTTGCTTCCCATACGACTGTTGTGACTCATTGTCGAAGCAGCCGCTGCAATTCATTATCGAAGCTGCCGTTGTTGCCAGCTGTTGACTTGGTAATCAATTTCAATTTGTTTCTCGAAGCAATCAATTAAGGATCGATTGAGAACTATTTGATTTGGAAAGTGTCTCTTTGGATTGTGGCAGTGTAGACTTTTATTCCATGTTGCTTTGTTGTGGGTGGCATCTATAATATCAGCATTTGGAGGTGTAGGTATGCTTGATGATGTTGAAGAGCAACAATTTAATTTCGATGACTTTGAATTGAGTTTCATAAGAATGATATTAATTTGTATTCCACTAAAGAGGTGATTGAGGTTGCAGAGGTAATCAAAGATGATAGATTTGTTTGTGGAAAATTAGAAATGTTATTGATAAGAACATATCAAAATGAATTATTGTGGAGGATTATCTAGAGTGTAACAGTATGAATGTGATTACTAGGGACAATCATTTTATTATTCTTAAATGATTGACTATGATGAGATTTGTAGGGGATACTGAAGGGGCTTTTGGTTTGGAGAATTGATTCTAGTTTGTAATTGCTTGGCTTGAGGTTATTCTTGGGGATGATTTGGTCAAATAGATAAATTAAATTGTTGAATGAGGTTTGAGTTGTTTTAATTGGGAATTTTGAATAATGTGGAAGACTCCAAGGTTTGAGTTCGCTTGTGGATGTAGTGAAGAGGCCTATTGTAGATAGTTATCCAAAATATATTGTCTTGGGGGTTTGACACGATGTACCATACCATATGAAAAACCCAATTTATTTTGTTGTTCGTAAGGATTTTATTTAGCTATTCATTTGAGTTGTAGCTAAATAAAATGCATATATATATATATTGTTGACATAGGACTTTGACACGAGATGAGCATCTCGACGTCGAATTTGGACTGGATTGGACCTTCCTATTGGAGGCCTTGACTTCTCTTTGATAATGTCATGTTGATATGTTTAGTAGGTTATAACCTTTAGTAATGATTATGTTCGTCTTTGCTTCGGTTGGTCGCTACCCGATACTTGTTACATGCTTGTTTTGGTTACTTATTATGCACTTCATGTTAGTACCCACCTGATTATACATGCTTATAGGGGTAGTGACACAACCATGTGTTTATTATGTTCAGGATCTAGCTTTTTATACCTTACCTGGTCTGTGTACCTTTGATTTGGTTCATTGTCCTATGGTACACATTTTATATATATATGGATATTGTTATGCTGTTCAGGATTCTGTCATGCTTAGTGTCATGCATCATTCACATGATTGCATACCACGCGATAGTCTGCTCCATTATTGTTGAGCACATCGCCAGTTTCATCTCTGTCGGTGCTCCGCTGGTCTGCTCATGGGTAGCATGACGCAGCGTGGTATCACGTCAGTTTTGCTCTGTCGGTGCTCCGTTGGTCCGCTCATGGGTAGTGTGATGTAGCGTGGTAGCACATCAAGGATCCCTCCCTGTCATTATGTACCGGGAGATGAGAGCATTGCGCTCCCCCACTTATGATTTGGGGTAGGAAGATAGGTGTACTCCGACAGCATCCCGTCCACTCGGTCACTCATCAGGAGCAGTGATGGCAGAGTGCACAGTTGTCACAGCCCTACCCACTCGGTCTCACCATCGTGTGTGAGATGGCTGACTAGCGTCAGGGGTGACCATGTCATTGGCATCATATGTATTGATGTATTTACTGATTGTGTTTGTTGCACTTATATGCTGCATTTGGATGGATGCATATGTTTGACATGCATACAGGATTTATGATACTCTCGATCTGACGACCTGACTATTCTGAGAGTAGGCCCTGGTGAGTACAGTTCTCTTCAGCCCTTTTTTATTGTGCATTTTCCAGCTTTTGTCCAGGAGACTGTACTCCATTGTTATTACTATTTGTTATAGTTTACTATACATGTCAACTAGGTATCTGCTGAGTTGTTGAACTCACCCCCATGGACACTATCTTTTTCAAATACCAGGTTGTTTATGGAGTCGCTTGGAGTATCCTGCCTACCGGTCCCCACGTCACATCAGAAGACCTATCTCTGTTTTTGTTTATTTTTATTTTGGTATATGAAATTTGTGTATTTAGCTTTGTGTTTCTGGTTTTGTTTCTGGAGTGTTGTTTTGTTGTGTGGTGTAAGCCTAGCCGGCTAGCAGTCTTTGTTTTTAGTTTGTATGTGTGCCCATTGTATTTCCGCTGTATTTGGTTCTAGTACAACCGAATGGGCTGTTAGTTTTATATATAACTACGTGGTTGTGTTTTTATTGTATCAGCCGAGTAGGCTGCATATAAATTGCATGGTTGTGTGTATATTCCAGCCGCCTGTGGCTGAGGTATATTGTGCATGTAGAAATGGTTCAGATTGTCACTCGTACAGGGGAGATGCTGCCGAAATTTCCTCTGGCAGGGACTCCTCTGGGGCGTGACAATTTTTTAGTATCAGAGCCAGGTTGGCAATACTTGTTCATATATCGTGTTACAGATTTCGAGATTTATCTGATACCAATTTATTAGTATCAGAGCAGGTTTTCGATTCTTATTTCCTATGTTTCGGATTTCGTGTTTTAGTTTTCTCGATGTAACTTTTCGGGTTTTGGGACCTGGCAGTGGCAGGACATCTCCAAGCTATAGGAGGTATGTTGGTATACTGTTATCCTACCTTTTTGTTAGTATATGCACTGTTGACTATTATAGTTATGACATGTATTAACATTCTTTATTAGTACCTGTCTAGTTGATATAGCATATACTTTAAGTATTAGGTAAACCACTGATCATGGTCGACCATAATAGAGATCAAGGATTATAGTCTCTGGTGATTTTTCATATCATACCACCAGTAGTTTTAGCTTCTGTTACTACTAGTTGGGTAGGAGATGGAGGCACATACCAGCCTCTACTATTATTAGCTGGGTAGTGGATAGTATCTACATATTCATGTTGACTTAGCCAGTAGAATACTATGTTATCTTAGTTAATTTCATAAGTAGATAATTGATTTACTCTTGTTAGATCGGTCAGTAGAATTCTGATTTACACTTGTTGATTTGGTAGTCGTGGATCGATTTACCTTAGTTGCTTGTAGAGGATTAAGGTATTCTTGATTAGTTAGTAGATGACCGATTTAATTATTTTGGTCCGATCAGTAGGGGACCATCATACTCTATTTTTAGAGGTTAGAATCATTGGGTTATTTGTGCCTAGTTAGGTATCTAGAGCACATTTGAGTACATGGGTTATACTGACATGGAAAAGACTGAATTAGCCGTATACCATTGTCGGTTTGATCAGTATATAAAGGATCAATGTATCCTATTCCATGTGGACTTTAATTTTAGACTGTATGTACCTAGTTGGATAACATAGAAGGTAGCATAGCAAATGTTAGGTTGATTGTGTTATATATGCTGATTATTCATATCTATGTTGCATGTATATATGATTGTTATGTGTTGTAGGAGTCCTATAGTAGACTATCCATTTGTAAGTAGTATTTGTATACATGTTCCGATATGGTTATTGTAGGTTCCTTATGAATTATAGCTATGTAGTTAGGTGTACGTGTCTGATTGTATTATTGAAGGTATCATGTCGATTAAATTTGTGTTATGGTATGTGTACATGTGTTTGGTGTATTATGGGAGGTATCTTGTTGATTATATTTGTGCTGTGGGAACACGTACTGTTGGAGTGTATACTGAAAGCGTAAGCTTTTGTAAACATTTATTTTGAATAAAGAATCACATTTGGTCAAATTGTCTACATTTAGTTGTAGTTGTTCAATTAATTTATATTGTAGATAACATAGTATGTGGTGTCACATACAGAAGATGATGTTATCAAAACCTTATAAATTATAAACAGTAGCTCATGACCAAAATGGAAAGGAACAAACCATTGGAAGGTCATAGTGTAATTAGAAATTAGTTTATCTTGACTATATAATTACACTAGTACACTTAGAGTGTATTGAGTAGGACCATTAGAGGTCGTTTCTTTTATACTGACTTTATAAAGAAACAAATACCTCAGTTATTATGGAAGTGTGTGCTCTTAATCCTAATATAATAACAAGCATATATATTTGATATTTATTTCTTTAATTTATCAATGGGTGAGATTTAGTTCGATGAATCAATAAGCCCGATAAGTTGGGAAATGATATCACTTATAGTGTGTGTTGTTGATTATAGAAGGAAACTGTGTCCTAGTAATCTAGGTTGATAATGCCCCCAAGATGAGCTCATAAAGATTGTCATGTTAAACCCTGCAGGTGGACTTAGTCCGACATGATGATAAGGTTGAGTGGTACTATTCTTGGATGAAGATATTAATTAAATGAGTTGTTAGTAACTCACTTAATTAGTGGAGATTTGACATCTTAAACACAGGGAGACTAACACACTCATAATAAGAAGGATCCCAAGAATGTAATTTGGGATTGGTGCGGTAGTTCAATAATAGTTCTCTAGTGGAATGAATTATTATTGATTAAATTAAGCTGTGTGTTCGGGGCGAACGCGGGATGCTTAATTTTATCGGGAGACCAAAACCAATTCCTCCTCTCGGTCCCTATCATAGCCTCTTATTTATAGAGTACTATATCCACCTATACCCACCTTCATACCCATGATAAGGGGGATGGCCAAGCTAGCTTGTGGTTCAAGCAAGGCCGACCAAGCCTTGATTCATGGGTGGCCAACCCTAGCTTGAACCCAAGCTTAGATGGTCGGCCCCCATTAAATTAAAAGAATTTTAATTTTTAATTTTTTATTATGTGGAAGATATAATTTATTACAGAGAATTAAAATTAAAATATCTCTCTTTAAAGGATCTACAAAAGATTAAAAGAAAGAGATTAGATCTCTTTCCTTATTTGTAGATTGGAAAGATATTTTATTTTTTTCTCTTTGAAAATTATTCACATGTTAAAAATTAAAATTATAGAAATTTCTTTTTATCAACCATGAAGGGATTTTAAAGGGAAATTTTATTTTTTAAAATTTCCAAAGACAAATAAGGAAGTTTTAATTGTTGATTAAAAATTATCTTATTTGCTCTACATGAGGTGGCCGGCCACATACAATTAATTAGGAAATTTTATTTAATTTTTCTTAATTAATTGTTGTCAAGGAAAGTTAAGGAAATTTTATTATAAATAAATTTCCTTATTTGCCAAAGCCAAGGAATATAAAAGAAGGGGTTGGGGTGCCTTCATGGGTTACAACTTCTATTATTTTCTCTCTCTTTTCCTTGGTGTTGTGGCCGGCCATCCTCCCTCCCTCTCTTCTTCTTTGTGGTGGCCGAAACCTATCTCTTGCTTGGAGCTCTTGTGGTGGCCGGATACTACTTGGAGAAGGAGAAGAAGAAGGAGAGAAAGCTTGCATCCCTTGGAGCTTGGTTGGTGTTATTCTTCATCCTTGGTGAAACTTTTGTTTTGGCCGAACCTAGCAAGGTGGAGAAGAAGGTGCTTAGGTGGTTTCTCATCTTGGAAGATCGTTGCCCACACAACGTCCGAGGTTAGAAGAGGAATACGGTAGAAGATCAGGAGGTTTTTCTAAAAGGTATAACTAGTAATTTTTCTTTCCGCATCATACTAGTTATTTTTGAAAATAATACCAAATACAAGAGGCTTATGATTCTAGTATTTCGAATATGTTTTTCGATGTTGTGTTCTTTTGTTTTTTTCTTTTCATTGTGATTTGATTGTTCTTTTCGGTTAACCTAAAGTTATTTAAGGAAATTAAATATTAGCTTTCCTTAAAAGGTTTTGTCTAGTCGGTGGTGGTTGTTCCCATATCCAAGAAGGCCATGTGCCTCGCCACGTCAGTACTAGGAACCAATTATGGAAATTAATATTTAATGGAATTAATAACTTAGGTGATTTGGATCAAACGTGTAAAGTTCTGCAAGAGATCCAAGTCAAAACCTAAAAGAATAAATAGATTAAGTTTTGGATCAAACGTGTTAAGTTCCGTAGGCGATCCAAAATTTAATTTAAAAGAACACATGGTAGCTAGGAAAAGGTTCAGACCTTTGTACAAAATTTTTGTACAGTGGAACTTCTAGGTTTTCCGAGTAGCAACCAACAATTGGTATCAGAGCTAGGGTTTTGCCTTTGTGTATTTTGGTATTAGTTTAATTATGCACATGACATACATAATTTAGGCAGGTTAATAGTAGGATGTGCTAACTTTGTGGATGCAAGATCCAACTATTATGGCTTATAGTTTTCTTTATGTGTGTGATTTGACCCTTGGACATGTCAAGGACAATTATATGTGTGTGCATGATTGTATTATAAAATACAGCAGGAGCTGTATTTAGTTTTTATTAGGATTTTATTTTTGATCTAGTTACATGTATATTCCTTTTATGGAATATAGGATCGATGGATGTAAATTTTTATTTTATGTTCGATCTAGTTTACACTTACATTCCTTCGAGGAATATAGGATCGGAAAATGTAAAATTCTATTTATGTCGCGGATCGAATCTTGCAAGGCGTGGAACCTTTTGAGGATCAGAGGCGCAGCGGAATAAGGAGCAAGATGGATGCGACATCTAGACCCTGTGGCGGTGGCCAAATATGGCAGCAGCTTGGGATGACAACACATGGAGGATAACCATAGATAAAAGCCATAATAGTTGAAAATTAGATTTTCTATTTATTGCTTTTATATTGTGTTGTGTGTGTATGTTAGTATACAGTTTTAGTAGGCTAGCATAGTTAAAATTTCTCATTTATAAATAACTAAGTGGGAGAAGGATTTTAAATAAATTCCACGGTCTCCATTACTGGTTTGTAAGTGATGCAAACAAGCTTGCGCGTTGGCTCTGAGTGCCTTCCTCCATATCGGATGAGCTTGTTTGTGGATCACTAGAACAAACTTCCATTTTGGATGACTATAGGAAGTTAATTAAGAGCGTGTGATCTTCCCCATCGGAAGGGGCACAATCTTATTAATGGACTTAGTGTCAAGTAATGGTATACACTTAGGCACGTTTAATAGTATCCTCCCCATCGGAGTCACTGCTATTATTCGTGTGACCAAAGGATACCAACTATTAATTTTATTTGTCAAAAAGTTAGGTTGACAAGATAATAAAATTAATGGGTTGAAACCCTCCTTTTACAAATGTTGAATTTGTATACGTCCACACTATCGTGGCATACAAAATTCATGGTGTTTCGAGGTGTTGGTTAATTTAAAATAGTATTGTTTGAGGAATCAATATTATTCTAAATTTAGAGTTCTGACCAAAAATTATTTGTGATTCTTAGGATGACTTTCAACCCACTGTCCATCATACTACAACAGAATAGACTTATTGGTCATAATTACATAGATTGGAAAAAGAACCTGGACATTGTTCTTACTGCTGAAAGCTATAAGTTTGTACTGACTGAACCTTGTCCTGATGCACCCACTGGTGAATCTACCCAAGAGGAGATTGAATATCATAAGAGATGGGTAAAGGCAGATGAGATGACGTGGTGTTACATTTTGGCTTCAATGTCAAATGTATTGCAACATCAGTATCAAGATTTACCAACAGCTTATGATATTATGAACAATCTCAAGGAACTCTTTGGTCATCAGGATCGGGCTTCTAGACAAGAAGCCATGAGAAAGATAATGACAGCCACCATGCAAGAGGGTACTCCTGTGAGGGATCATATCCTAAAGATGATGGCTTATCTGAATGAGATACAGATCCTTGGAGGAGAAATTGATGGGGAAACCCAGATCGATATGATCCTCCAAACACTACCTAGAAGTTTTGAGCAATTCTGCCTGAATTACAATATGAACAAAAGGGTATATTCATTGGTGGAACTACTGACAAAACTTCAGGCAATAGAAGGTTTGTTTCGTCACAATTCTTATATTCACTATGCTGAAAATGGTTCTACTTCTAAACCGAAAGGAAAGAAGAAGAAGAAACAAGTTGGTTCAGCAAAGAAAGTGAATAAATCTCAGAGTACGGGACCTAAAGCTGGAATGAAGAAGCCGAAGGGCAAGTGCTTCATCTGCAAGCAGTCAGGCCATTGGAAGGTGGACTGTCCTCGTAGGAATCAGAACAACAAAGGTATATCTCATGCTCTAGTTGTTGAAACATGTTTAGCGGTGTTATCTACCAGCACCAGGTGTGTAGATACGGGAGCCACTGATCATGTCTGCAATTCCTTGCAGGGGTTCCAGCTGGAAACCCGACGACTATCTGAAGGAGAGATTACCGTCTACATGGGTAATGCTACTAAGGTGGCGGCTGTTGCAGTGGGAGACGTCTACTTATCTTTTAATAGAAATAGAAATTTGGTTTTAAGAAATTATCTTTATGTACCCAGTTTTAGAAAGAATTTAATTTCAGTTTCTAAACAGTTTTTGGATGGATATTCAGTTTCTTTTAGTAATGATGTAATTATTAAGAGAAGTAAAGTGATTATCTGTTCTGTTACATTAGTTGGCAATTTGTATACTTTAAATTCAAATTCTCCCACAAAGCAAAACAAGGAAATTTATAACTCATCTTCTAACTCAAATAAGAGAAAAGAACCTTCGGAAATGAACCAAGCATATCTTTGGCATCTAAGGCTTGGTCATATTAACTTAAGTAGGATTCAGAGGCTTATGGCCGATGGACTTTTGGGGTCATTAGAGTTGGAAAATTTTCCAACTTGTGAATCTTGCTTGGAAGGTAAAATGACCAAGAGGCCTTTTAAGGCCAAGGGGTATAGAGCCAAAGAAGTGTTAGAATTGGTTCACTCTGATTTGTGTGGTCCTATGTCTGTCCAGGCAAGAGGAGGTTTTGAATATTTTGTTTCTTTCATACATGATTATTCAAGATACGGATATATTTACCTAATGCGCCGCAAGTCCGAGTGCTTTGATAAGTTCAAAGAGTACAAGGCTGATGTGGAGAAACGACTAGGTAAAAGTATCAAGACACTAAGGTCTGATCGTGGTGGCGAATACCTCTTAGGAGAGTTTAGGAATTACTTATCAGAGGCCGGGATTCAATCCCAACTGTCCGCACCTGGTACACCCCAACAGAATGGTGTGGCAGAACGAAGGAATAGAACTCTTATGGAGATGGTTAGATCGATGATGAGTTATTTGGAATTACCAAATTCATTTTGGGGATATGCTCTGGAAACAGCAGTGTACATTCTGAACTTAGTACCTTCTAAATCAGTTTCTTCTACTCTCACAGAATTGTGGAATGGACGAAAGCCCAGTCTAAGACATATTTGGATTTGGGATAGTCCAGCACATGTGCAGAAACCAGATGCTGATAAGTTAGAATCTCGTACAGAAGTTTGCGTGTTTGTGGGGTATCCCAAAGGAACGAAAGGTGGTTTATTTTATAGTCCTAAAGACCAGAAGGTCATTGTTAGCACCAATGCCCAGTTTTTAGAAGAAGACTATATAATGGATCACAAGCCCAGTAGCAAAGTTGTTTTAGAAGAACTTAGAGAGGACACGTCTACTTCAGTACCCACAGTACAAGATGAAGTACCACAAGAGACTGCAACACGTGTCACACATGATACACAACCACAGACTGTGCCTCTTCATAGTGGGAGGGTTGTAAGGCAGTTTGAAAGATTCATGTTTTTGGGAGAGTCTTCGGACTTGATCCCGGGTAAACATGAACCTGATCCCCGAACATATGACGAAGCACTCCAAGATATAGATGCAGCATCTTGGCAAAAGGCAATGAATTCTGAAATAGAGTCTATGTACTCTAATAAGGTCTGGGAGCTCATAGAACCACCTGATGGTGTAAAAGCCGTTGGATGCAAGTGGATCTACAAAAGGAAAAGAGGGATAGACGGGAAGGTAGAAACCTTCAAAGCTAGGCTTGTTGCGAATGGGTACACTCAGAAAGAGGGAATCGATTATGAGGAGACCTTTTCACCAGTAGCCATGCTTAAGTCTATCCGGATACTCTTATCCATTGCTACTCATATGGATTATGAGATTTGGCAAATGGATGTCAAGACAGCTTTCCTTAATGGAAGTCTTGAAGAGAACATCCATATGAAGCAACCAGTAGGATACATTGAAAAAGGCAAAGAGCATCTAGTGTGCAAGCTCGATCGGTCCATTTATGGACTGAAGCAAGCTTCTAGGTCTTGGAATATCCGATTTAATGAAGTAATCCAGTCATATGGATTTATTCAGTGTCCGGATGAGTCTTGTGTATACAAGAAGTGTAACGGAAACGTGGTGGTATTTCTTGTACTATACGTAGATGATATTTTGTTAATTGGCAACAATGTCAAGGTATTATCAGACGTAAGGGTATGGTTGTCCAAACAATTTGATATGAAGGACTTAGGAGATTGTGCACACATTCTTGGGATCAAAGTTATAAGGGATCGTAAGAAAAGAATGTTGTGTCTGTCCCAAGCTTTATATATAGATACAATCATTGCTCGTTTTAGCATGCAGGATTCCAAGAAAGGTTTCTTACCTTTTAGGCATGGAGTAGCTCTATCTAAAGAGATGTCTCCGAAGACATCAAAGGAGATAGAGGACATGAAAGCAGTTCCTTATGCTTCGGCTGTAGGAAGCTTAATGTATGCAATGCTATGTACGAGACCTGATATCTATTTTGCCGTGGGCATGGTTAGCAGATATCAGAGTAACCTTGGACAAGGACATTGGACTGCGGTAAAGCATATATTAAAGTACCTGAGAAGGACTAGAGATTATATGCTAATTTACCAAGCAGACGATTTGCTCCCTGTGGGTTACACGGATTCAGATTTCCAATCAGATAGGGACAACAGTAAGACTACATCAGGCTATGTGTTTACTTTAGGAGGTGGAGCCATTGCATGGAGAAGTGTTAAGCAGAAATGTGTTTCGGACTCAACCATGGAAGCTGAGTATGTAGCAGCCTCTGAGGCAGCTAAAGAAGCAGTATGGCTCAGGAACTTTCTAATGGACTTAGATGTGATTCCTGGTTTGCCCAAAATCATCACAATTTATTGTGATAATAGCGGTGCAGTTGCAAACTCGAAGGAACCACGAGCCCATAAGGCAAGTAAACATATAGAACGCAAGTACCACCTGATACGAGATATCGTGAAGCGAGGAGAAGTTGTCATCGCCAAGATTGCATCAGCAGATAACCTGACAGATCCTTTCACTAAGGCCCTTCCAGCTAAAGCTTTCGATCGGCATGTGGAGGGAATGAGAATCAGATGTATGGCAGAAGATATGACAGCTTAGTTGTTAGTATAAGTGGGAGATTGTTGGAGTGTATACTGAAAGCCTAAGCTTTTGTAAACATTTATTTTGAATAAAGAATCACATTTGGTCAAATTGTCTACATTTAGTTGTAGTTGTTCAATTAATTTATATTGTAGATAACATAGTATGTGGTGCCATATACAGAAGATGATGTTATCAAAACCTTATAAATTATAAACAGTAGCTCATGACCAAAATGGAAAGGAACAAACCATTGGAAGATCATAGTATAATTAGAAATTAGTTTATCTTGACTATATAATTACACTAGTACACTTAGAGTGTATTGAGTAGGACCATTAGAGGCTGTTTCTTTTATACTGACTTTATAAAGAAACAAATACCTCAGTTATTATGGAAGTGTGTGCTCTTAATCCTAATATAATAACAAGCATATATATTTGATATTAATTTATTTAATTTATCAATGGGTGAGATTTAGTTCGATGAATCAATAAGCCCGATAAGTTGGGAAATGATATCACTTATAGTGTATGTTGTTGATTATAGAAGGAAACTGTGTCCTAGTAATCTAGGTTGATAATGTCCCCAAGATGAGCTCATAAAGATTGTCATGTTAAACCCTGCAGGTGAACTTAGTCCGACATGATGATAAGGTTGAGTGGTACTATTCTTGGATGAAGATATTAATTAAATGAGTTGTCAGTAACTCATTTAATTAGTGAAGATTTGACATCTTAAACACAGGAAGACTAACACACTCATAATAAGAAGGAGCCCAAGAATGTAATTTGGGATTGGTGCGGTAGTTTAATAATAGTTCTCTAGTGGAATGAATTATTATTGATAAAATTAAGTTGTGTGTTCGGGGCGAACGCGGGATGCTTAATTTTATCGGGAGACCAAAACCAATTCCTCCTCTCGGTCCATATCATAGCCTCTTATTTATAGAGTACTATACCCACCTATACTCACCTTCATACCCATGATAAGGGGGCCGGCCAAGCCTTGATTCATGGGTGGCCGGCCCTAGCTTGAACCCAAGCTTAGGTGGCCGGCCCCCATTAAATTAAAAGAATTTTAATTTTTAATTTTTTATTATGTGGAAGATATAATTTATTACAGAGAATTAAAATTAAAATATCTCTCTTTAAAGGAACTACAAAAGATTAAAAGAAAGAGATTAGATCTCTTTCCTTATTTGTAGATTGGAAAGATATTTTATTTTTTTTCTCTTTGAAAATTATTCACATGTTGAAAATTAAAATTATAGAAATTTCTTTTTATCAACCATGAAGGGATTTTAAAGGGAAATTTTATTTTTTTAAATTTCCAAAGACAAATAAGGAAGTTTTAATTGTTGATTAAAAATTATCTTATTTGCTCTACATGAGGTGGCCGGCCACATACAATTAATTAGGAAATTTTATTTAATTTTTCTTAATTAATTGTTGTCAAGGAAAGTTAAGGAAATTTTATTATAAATAAATTTCCTTATTTGCCAAAGCTAAGGAATATAAAAGAAGGGGTTGGGGTGCCTTCATGGGTTACAACTTCTATTATTTTCTCCCTCTTTTCCTTGGTGTTGTGGCCGGCCATCCTCCCTCCCTCTCTTCCTCTTTGTGGTGGCCGAAACCTATCTCTTGCTTGGAGCTCTTGTGGTGGCCATATACTACTTGGAGAAGAAGAAGAAGAAGAAGAAGAAGAAGAAGAAGAAGGAGAGAAAGCTTGCATCCCTTGGAGCTTGGTTGGTGTTATTCTTCATCCTTGGTGAAGCTTTTGTTTTGGCCGAACCTAGCAAGGAGGAGAAGAAGGTGCTTAGGTGGTTTCTCATCTTGGAAGATCGTTTCCCACACAACGTCCGAGGTTAGAAGAGGAATACGGTAGAAGATCAAGAGGTATTTCTAAAAGGTATAACTAGTAATTTTTCTTTCCACATCATACTAGTTATTTTTGGAAATAATACCAAATACAAGAGGCTTATGATTCTAGTATTTCGAATATGTTTTCGATGTTGTGTTCTTTTGTTTTTTTCTTTTTATTGTGATTTGATTATTCTTTTCGGTTAACCTAAAGTTATTTTAGGAAATTAAATATTAGCTTTCCTTAAAAGGTTTTGTCTAGTCGGTGGTGGTTGTTCCCATATCCAAGAAGGTCATGTGCCTCGCCACGTTAGTACTGGGAACTAATTATGGAAATTAATATTTAATGGAATTAATAACTTAGGTGATTTGGATCAAACGTGTAAAGTTCCACAGGAGATCCAAGTCAAAACCTAAAAGAATAAATAGATTAAGTTTTGGATCAAACGTGTTAAGTTCCGCAGGCGATCCAAAATTTAATTTAAAAGAACACATGGTAGCTAGGAAAAGGTTCAGACCTTTGTACAAAATTTTTGTACGGTGGAACCTCTAGGTTTTCCGAGTAGCAACCAACACGTACCTATTATGATTTGTTGGAAGTATTACGTTGATTTTACTCTTGGCATAGGTGTATATATGTTAGGTGAATGTAGTTTGAGGTGTATTGTCGATTATACCTACGTTGATTTATGCACACGGGTTCAGTATGTATTGTGGGAGGTACCACGCTGATTTATACCTGTGTTATGAGTGTGTTGGGTGTGTACTAATTGGAGGATTATGTCGATCATACCTATGTGATGTGTGCACGTGTTCCAGGTGTATGGTTGGTAGCATCATGATGATTCTATCTATGTTGAATGTAGAATGTTGAGTGTCTACATTATGTTATTTGTTGTATTACCCTGTCAACTAATTCTCCTATTGGTGGGTGACCCACTAGGATGTTGATAGAGTTGACAATGAATTTGATTTGCTTACTGGATTGTGATACCCTTGGTTGCTCACAGTGATATGTGATAGAGTGATTTCGTGCAATCACTAGTTGGATAGTTAGATGTCTTGTTCACTTATGGATTGATTGTGGTGGAGCATTGCTCCCACATATTTTAGATGGTTGTGATGGAGTGTTGCTCCCACATATTATGGATTGTTTGTGGTGGAGCATTGCTCCCACATATTATGGATTGTTGTGGTGGAGTGTTGCTCCCACGTATTATGGATTGTTTATAGTGGAGCATTGCTCCTGCATATTTTGGATTCTTGTGGTGGAGCGTTGCTCCCGTATATTTGGATTGTGTGTGGTGGAGCGTTGCTCCCACATATTTTGGATTGTTGTGTTGGAGCGCTACTCCTATCTAGGGTGCCTTGTTGGTGGTAGAGTGTTGCTCCCACATATATAGTATTACTTGTGATGGAGCGTTGCTCTCACATTAGATGATATATTCTTTGGTGATTTGTAGTTAGTGATCAGATTTCAGACTTGTTATTGGGGATCTCTGGTTAAGATGTCTGTTGTACAGACATTATGAGTTTTTGGTAATGCCATTTGGGCTTACCGATGCTCCAGCGGTATTTATGTATTTGATGAATCGCATCTTTATGGAGTATCTAGATCAGTTTGTTGTCGTTTTCCTTGATGACATATTGATCTATTCGCGTTCCAAGGAGGAACATGCACAGCATCTTCGCATAGTCTTGGAGACTTTTCGACGACATCAGCTATATGTGAAGTTCAGCAAGTGTGCCTTCTAGCTATCTTCAGTCGGTTTACTAGGACACGTGGCCTCTAGTAGAGGTATTTCGTTAGACCCTCAGAAGATCGAGGCCGTCACCAGCTGAGAGCAGTCGAAGTCAGTGCAGGAGATCCGTAGTTTTCTGGGACTGGCCGGATATTTTCGACGTTTTGTCGAGGGTTTCTCCCGCATTGCTATGCCGCTAACACGCCTAACCAGGAAGGGCGTGAAGTTCATTTGGACAGAGGACTGCGAGACCAGATTTGAGGAGCTGAAGCATAGATTAGTGTCGGCTCCGGTTTTGGTTTTACCTTCTGGAGAGAATGGATTCGTACTCCATACACCAGTCGATTGATCCCAGCCATTCAAGAGTAGAACCTCTCTGTGCTCACCCCCAGTCTACTGGTCCTAGTACCAGTCAACTAGTACAATCCTAAACTTAGGATTTCCCATCCCGAGTACATTTCTCTCGCGCTAGGACTCTCACGACTCACTTGACTCTTCTTTGTAGCCTTGACCTCTTGCCTTCAAGCCTACTTCCTTTGGCTCTCATCCCTCAGATGCATCCAAGCCCACGGCTCATCCCCAATACCATCCTTCATGTATGCTTCGAAATTGCTTTCCTCGGCCCTTGTCCTTGCTGCATTGTCCACCGTCCCTCGGATGCTCCATCCTTCACTGGATCCAAAGCCATCAAGCTAAGTCATATGTGTATTCTGCAAACCTGCACAACTCAAATATACATATCAAATACAAGGATGAACCTAACTTAAACCCTTTGCCCAAACACCAAAATACATGGTCGCACGAACCATTGGGATTGCTCTAATAATCTCCCCCTTTTTGATGTTTGGCAATACGTTTAAGTTAGGGAAAACATAATAGCAAAATAACATGCTAAAAACAAATGGGCTTACATTGCCAAGGCTACACACTTGGAATTATACTGCCAAATGGACTTACGTAACCAAGGCTACACATTTGAATTTACGCCTCTAAAACAAAAATACAAGCATGCATTGAAACCTATCCCATGGCTCCCGCTACGCCTAAGCTCCCTATTGAGCTAGGGATTTTATCACAGGGATATTTAAGAACCTATCACAAGGCTCCCCCTATGCAAAGATACTTAAGGTTTTCCCAACTAAACCTTACTTCTCCCCCTTAGCCTAACATTAAAAGGCTTCTAACAATATCCCAATTGTCAAAAACTTGATCATCAAACTGACCATAAACTCATGTATTTATCCCTCATAGATCTACACCTACATAAGCTGTCCTGGTCAAAATCAGTGCTGAAAATCAGTTTTAGACTGGTATTAATCGACTGCCTCCAACATCAGTGCACCGCTCCCTTCAAATTCAACTCACAGAAGCATTTTGTGTTCGAAAATCACTGTTATCAGTCGACTGGTAGCTGCATCAGTTGACGGGTACCATTTTCCAACCTAATTCAGTATTCTGAACCTAATTTTAGAAATGCACCATAAATTCCACAAACATCCAAAAATCTCCAAATTTTATGGAGAGGTCTGCTTTACCCATGCCTACTTGGGAAAAATACATTTAAAATGTATATATCTCAAATCCCAAGATAGACATAAAACCCAAAAATAGCTAAATGGTTTAATTGAACCTTGACCTAAAGTCCTAGTTTTGACTCCCTCTTGAAGTATTTGCTTATACTAACCCACAATACATCCCTATCATTAGTTTATATGACATCTATACATTGAAAACTAATCATCATACAATATAAACCCAATGTCATATTTCTTGCATGAAACACAATCCAATTATGCCAATTCCCTAAAGTTGAGACTCAAATCCGTCTCCAAACCTTTTGGCACATTTCATGACCCAATGTATACTCCCAAGTAAACCCACTTGAGATTCATTTTCCATGGTCCCAATTTGACTCTTAGAGCTCCCCCTAGAGCTCTTAACCTTAGCCACCTCCCTAGGTGACTCAACCATAATTGCTAGGCCACATCGGTGCACCTCAGGTGACACTTGGTCTACAAACTTAACCTTTTTAATGTTGGACACCTTGTCCTTGGTTAATTTCTCCTTACTTGTAAATGACTTTCCCTTGTCATTTATTGGCTTCTCCTTTCTATAGTCATATGCAATCCTAACATAAGACTTTTTCTAAGCCTTGGAGGAACTAGATTGGTATCCCAAACTCGATCTATCATTGTTGGGTCTTTGGCTATCCAACACCATACATAACCCTCTAGATCCAACATTGAATCTATCTAGGGTTTTCTCCAAACAATCAAGCTTTAACTTCAAAGCTTGATTTTTCTTTTCTAGGTTCCTAATCCTAGAGTTGATTTGTCCACATTGGACATTCCTTGACCTACACATTCTAGGCATGTGTCTCCCCTTCTTAGGATTAATCCCTTGGTTTTCCTTAGTTCTACCATTTATAGATTTATCATGAATGAGTCTCGTAGGGTTATGATCTACATTTACCATATTTCTATCATGATATCTAGAACCAAATTTTTCATTGCTACATAATGATAATCATTATTTCTCCTAGCATGCATGGGAACATAAGAATTTGAATTACAATTCAAGTTAGGGTATACCTCCCTTACCCTTGAAGCTCCCCCTTGACTTGATCTTTTTTTCTTATTTTCCCACTTCTTCAAATGTGCTAGCTTCTTAATCTCCCTCTTCTTGGGGTATTTTGTGTGGTAATTGTTGGATCGAAAGCGTTAGAGGGGGGGTGAATAGTGCTCATATCTTTCACTGTTTCGAATTCGTAAAACTATCGAGTTATAAAGCAGCGGAAATAAAAATACACAAACACACAAAAGACACGAGAGGTTACTTCATTCGAACCCTATCTCGACTCCTACTCGAAGGCCCACGGTCATTGACCGCTTTCGGTGGACAAAAACTATAAGTTTGAAAATACTACAGATTAAGTACAATAAACAGAAGTTAAAGTATACCGACAACACTTAAAAATAGCGAATTTGGAGTTCCGGGTCGTCGGGATGTTGCTACAGCACTTCGGGGTCGTTGAGTTTGTAGCTTGTCGTAAGAGAATCGCTTAGGAGCAGTTGTTCTGAGCTGCTGGTCGAGTGTTGCTTATAAATGTTGGGGTTTTCGGGCCGCAAAAACCGCTTTTTGCGTTGCGAAAACCCCGAAACCCCCATGCCACGGATCCGTGCGAAGAAATAAAATTACAGAAAAACTTTCACGTACGAGTTTTCTATGCCTAGATATACTTTAGATCTACAAGATTAAGAGGTTACCCTTGATGTGAAGCCCTTCGCATAATCCCGCTCGTCCAAGGTTCGTCGGATCTCGAAAGTATCAAAGTAGATACTTCTCTATGTGTATCCACACGAACGGAAGATGGAGAAAACAACTAAAAGGTGTGCTAGCACCCTTAGATGTTTCGGCCAAGGAGGTGGAGGAGAGGGAGAAGAAAGAGCTTGAGGAAGAAGAAGATGGAGTTACCACACAAAAAACGAAACTCCTCACACTAAAGTGGCCGGCCACATTCAAGAAGAGGTTTTTAAACCCCATGGGATATCAAGAGTCACAACTCTTGATCTCCCTCATGATGTGGCACACACATGTGCTAATCTTGATATGTGGCATATCATCATTAGCCCACTTAATGCCAACTCACCAATGAGGTGGCAAATGGTCAAGTCAAACTTGACCCTTCATCTTCCTCTCAAGTCAAGTCAAACATGACCACTTCTCTCCCTTGGTTGATCTAATCTAACCATTGATTCAAGTCAATTTTAATTTAATGAATCTCTATTCATTCAATTAAATTAATTAAATGAGTCTAAGTCAAAATTAGACTCACTTAACACATGAACCAAATTGAGTCCAACTCAATTATCCTAATTTGGATTACTCTTAATTCAATTTGGTTCATCACATGAACCTAATCCTTTAGGTTCATCAAATGAACCTAATCTCCATCTAATTGTCCTTTGTGTGTGACCCTATAGGTTCTTGTAACGTTGGCAATGCTCCTAAACCTATTTAGAAGCATAAGTAATGAGTGGTATTTAGCAACACATCATTACTACCCAAGTTACAAGAATGTTGAGATCCAACATCACCTTGTGACTACTAGTTGTGACTCTTCACAATATATGACAAGTACCCTTCTATCCTTAACATCTAGATTGACCAATATGAGGCATAGACCGTGTCATCCTCTAATCAATCTAAATCTTGAACTCCAAGTAGACTCACTCGATCAAATGAGCTCAATATCTTATATTGACTCATTTGGGCATGGTCATGCACTTAGTGGTCTCACTCTATCAAGAATATCGATATCTCTCCCGTCATATATGAGGGATAGATCCCATCTACATCACTCACATCCCTCCGCATAATTTGTTACATACCCAGTAATCGCCTTTATAGTCCACCCAGTTACGGGTGACGTTTGACGAAGCCAAAGTACGTAACTCCTTATGTAGGGAACCATGGTGACTTCAGGTCCAAGGACTAGTAGTCATACTAATAGCCACATGAGAAAATATATGACACTCATATAACGATCCATGATACTTTCTCATGACGGGTCATTCAGTATACATTCTCCAATGCATACCCATGTGTCAACTTGCTATCTCCATATCCATGACTTGTGAGATCAAGTCATCGAGTTGACCTACATGCTAGTCTTGTCATATTAACATTGTCCCTGAATGTTAATACTCGACTAGGAATGATTAAGAGTAGTGTTCCCTATATCATCTCACTATCGATTCAACCAATCCATTGATATAGGTAAGAACCTTCTACTCAAGGATGCTATTATACTTAGTTATTTGACACCAATACAAGTAAGTATAATAACCAAAACAAATGCCTTTATTTATATATAGAAGAATATGATATAATGAGTCCATACAACAATCATCAAATGATTGGCTCTAGGGCTCTAACTAACAATCTGCCACTAGCACTAGTGCCAATCAGTGTAGGCTCTAAGGCCTAATGACCTAGTGTGACCATCATGCTTTCTCTGTACCAAAGCCTTGGTTAAGGGATCTGCGATGTTAGCCTCTGTGGGTACTCTGCAAATCTTCACATCTCCTCTATCGATGATCTCTCGAATGAGATGGAAGCGTCGTAGTATGTGTTTGGTCCGTTGTGTGAGTGAGGTTCCTTAGCCTGTGCAATCGCTCCATTGTTGTCACAATAGAGCTCAATAGGGTCAGCGATGATAGGAACCACCCGAAGTTTAGTGATGAACTTGCGGATCTAAACTGCCTCTTTTGCTGCTTCTGATGCAGCAATATACTCGGCCTCTGTCATAAAATCAGCTACTGTGTCCTGCTTCGAACTCTTCCAGCTCATAGCACCACCATTTACGCAAAACACGAATCCTGACTGCGATCGATAATCATCCTGGTTGGTCTGGAAGCTGGCATCAATGTAACCCTTTACAGATAACTCATCATCGCCTCCATATATCAAGAAATATTCTTTAGTCCTTCTCAAGTACTTAAGAATATTCTTGACTGCTATCCAGTGACTTTCACCTGGATCTGACTGGTATCTGCTCGTCATGCTCAAAGCATACGAGACATCAGGACGAGTACATAGAATGGCGTACATGATAGATCCTATGGTTGAAGCATAAGGGATCTGATCCATGCGGTCTCTCTCCTCTCTAGAAGAAGGACCTTGAGTTTTCGAAAGACTCACGCCATGTGACATCGGTAGAAATCCCTTCTTGGAGTTCTGCATGGGAAACCGTAGGAGTACCTTGTCAATATATGTACTCTGACTTAATCCAAGCAATCTTTTAGATCTATCTCTATAGATTTGTATCCCTAGAATGCGGGATGCTTCACCTAAGTCCTTCATTGAGAAACAAGTCCCTAGCCAAGTCTTGACAGACTACAGCAAAGGGATGTCTTTCCCAATGAGTAGTATGTCATCCACATTCAATATGAGGAAGACAACTATGTCCCCTACAACCTTCTTGTAGACACAAGGTTCATCTTCATTCTTAATGAAACCAAACTGTTTGATTGCACTACAACAAAAATCCTCATAGATATCGGTTTTCCACCGGTGTCTATTTCATTTTCGACCGATGTCTATGAAGTCGATGTTAAAAGTTTGTCATTTTAGACATCGGGTTAAAACCGGTGTAGTATCACTTAACGACACCGGTCTTCGAATCGATTATTAACTGGTGTAGTATCACTTAACGACACCGTTTCATCAACGGTGTAAAACCGATGTAATATTGTATGTTAATAACACCAGTTTTGACAGCGGTAAATGACCGATGTGATATTAGTTAATAACACCAGTTTTGCAATGGTGGAAAATCGATGTAATATGTATATTTTTTAACAGCACAAATTTAATTTCCGAAATAATGAAAAACCGACAATAATAAAAAAAAATGTACAAATATTCACAAATTATACAAATATTCTTCATTCAACAATATCCATAAAATACACAAATATTCACAAATTATATAAATAATCTTCTTACAATAGTATCCATAAAATACTCAAACATTCTTTTTACATCAAAAGCTAGCTAATAGATATCAAAATCAAGGTAGAACATTCTTTTAACACATCAAGGTAGAACCGTACTTCAAATGTAATCTAGCATGCATTCAGCCCACTCGAACCGCACTTCATCAATTTCAACTCTGGAGTACTTGAGATTTGTAAACTGTAAAAACACATAAATCCATCATATGTCAAATAACTAAAACAAATATGTACATGTATCAAATAAAATAGAATACTGAGTTTAAAGGCTGCTGTGGAAGATAACGAATATAACATAGAATCTAAAACTTTCATATATGACACTTAGTATATGCTGCTTAGAATATAACATAGATAATTTGCTCCTTCTAATTCAAGTGTACAGATTGATGAGGAGCAGTAGACAGAGTGCAACAGCCACGCTAGTGTTACTGGCAGAGCAAAGAATTGCCATCTGATAAAAAAAAATGTTCTAACATGAGCAATGCTCCAATTCAATCTAAGAAATTCCAAGAATAACAGAGGAACTCAGATCGACCTGCAAGGAAAAGATAAAGGGGAAACACTTGAATGCTTCTAATATGGAAAAAAGGTAGTGGAACACAAAGAAGGGAGATCAGATACGTAGAAAACTCAAAGAAAAACTAGTTTTTAAGAGATGAAATGTAGAATTAGACCACAAGCATAGGTTATCAGATAAGTTCTGCAGTGACTAAACACTTAAGGAAAATGTCATATCAGGTATCTTACATTCAAACAAATTTTGCCGTGAAAACTGGAAAGCTAGGTATTTTCAAATGTTGTGCTTTCCAATACAAGCTAAAAGATATGTGACCTCGTGCGTGTATTTCTTGAGGGGAATGGTGAAAGCACGACTGAGTCCAAGATCCGCAACTTTTAGCATCATAGTCTTGCGGTCCATTAAAAGATTGTGAGGCTTAAGATCCCTGCAAAATTAAGGAGCAAATTATTCAACAAGATCTTATCTTTAACATACTGAAACAAGATGGTGAATGAGTTTTTTCCAACCTGTGCAACACTCCATGACCATGACAGAATGAAATTCCTTTGCAGAGTTGATACATCAAAATCTACAGCAAGAGACCTTGTGAGAATCTAAAAGTACCATAATTTATCAAATATTTAGTGTCCTATCCCTAGTGGAAGCAGAGAAATTTTCTGCCCTAAAATTCATGTTGTTGATGCACAATTGACATCTTTTAAAGAACCTTTCAAGAAACAGAGAGAAATCATGATGCTCTTCAACAACCTCTTGGTAACGAGGATTTCAACAAATTTTGATGCATCATATTGGGTGGTAGAAAAAAATATCAGCTCTTAAATTAATTTTTACCTTAACAGTCATTGGTGGCATCATTTCATGGCTCTGGCGGAAACTTCTGATGTACTTTTTCAGATCCGTGTCCATGTACTCAAAGACTAGGTAGAGAATGGTTTGCCCCTCCTTGTTCTGGTCTTGCTTCAGATCCAAAAGCCTGGAATCAAAATCAAGAGCAAGCAAATCGATGAAAAAAAGTGTCGAGAAAACTAAGTTTCCATAAATTATTCAATCAGGTTAAGAATAGCACCTGACGACATGGGGATCGATGGAAAGCATGCGGAGGAGGGAGACCTCGCGGAGCGTGGTGGGATCGATGGAATGGTACTTGACTGAATTGCATGAGGAGAAGAAGACCACTATCTTCTTCGAAAGGTTCCTCTTAAGAAAAGCATACAAGACCAGAAACCTTTTATTGCTAGGCACGACACAATAGCCCTGCTGCAACCCTTCGACGGTCACCTAAGAAAGATGAATTCGTGTCAACCTTGCTATTGACAAAACAACCTAGTAAAAACAATGATAAAATAAATATGGAGATTACCTTCGACCTTCCATCATCAACACCTACTTATACAGGCTTTTCCTTAAATGACAAGTTCACAAAATCCTCAACCTGCAATTTTTTTTTATAAGTTAAAGAAAATGAAAACCCAAATGATTATGAATAGTAGTTAGAAAGAAATAGAAACCTTCTTAGTTTGGGTAGCTGTAAATAGAGCAGTTTGCCTTGTCTGCGTATTAGGGAGTGAATGTGATAATTATAAAACATGATGCCGACTTTGCAACACTCCTGTAATAACTATAAACCGAAGGGAACTAAATAGCATACCTTTGGCAGCCGCTTAAATATTTGCTCCATGTTTTCCTCAAAGTTAGCCTCCAATATTTGGTCGGCTTCATCGATTATAAGATACTACATTTGGTGAATCAACAGCAAATATTTGTAATCTTCCAACATCAAAAAGTACAGTAATTAATGAATAAATAAGCTTAGTGTTCAGAAATCAAACTGGCCTAGAATAAGAAATACCCAAGTGGAATAGCAACTCCAATAGGATCTTGGTCACACATTTCTTAACTCAACTGATGCAAGTTTTACTTGAGGGGGATGAACCTGGAGGAGTGGGTAGCACCAATACCCGGTCTTCCGTGCTTCACAGGCTTGTATGAGATGGAGAACTCAGCCAAGTAATGGCCAATCATCTCGGGCTGTAATGCCACGTAAATAAATCAATATACGATGAGAAATATGATGGTTTTTATTAAAGATATGGAATGCAGAAAAGTAAAATTAAAGAGATCCCTAGCAATATGCCACATGAATGTTATGTCAAAAAATAAAAAAGGTTACCTTGATTTCAACCTGGTTGAATGTTTTTCCATTGTAGACCCCAACGATGCTCCCAATCATCTCGGGAACTATTATCATGTTCCTAAGATGGGTCCTCACTGGCTCAGGCTTTTCACCTGGAGGTGCATCTCGCTTCTGGGTATAGTTAATACATAACAAATGATAAGAGGATTCTATTTTAACAGAATTGCCGTTGAAATTTTAACCGAAGAAGAATGACAATCCTTGGATTGGCTCAGTTATTTAGCACAAAAGATGAAATGATACCAGGACATTATAAAAAAATGGCTGGATGGTACATACATGAATGTCTTAACATTCACCAATCAAAAATCTGTGCAGGAAGAATATAAAATGATGAGGTAATTGTACAAACCAGCATACTATTGTAACTTCAGACAAGTAATAAATTTAGCCACGTAAGTTGCCATATTCATTAAGTGCTTTGGGATACCAGAGAAACAAAATTTACGTTAAGAACATGTAAAATAATTAAAATAGGAACAATAATTAAAATTGAATTGTTAATCACATCAAAAGGTCCAAACCAATTTAAGTTTATCCAGTACTGCATATAATACAAATAATCATTTAAGTAATCTTCATCGTGAAATCTTTGTAAACATGAATTGCTAAAATTCAATAGCCACCTAAATAAAACGGAGGAGCTTTAAAAAAAAGGCAAATCTACCAAAACAAAGGAAAATATCTTTGTTTATAAAAAATACTAAATTTTTATTAATAGATCTATGAAAATACTAAAATCTTCACAAATTGCTGTGAACCAAATCGAAATATCTAATATGTGCATCTACAATCTTCACAAATTGCCACGAACCAAATCCAAATGTTTAATATTTGCATCTATAATCTTGGCAAATTGCCATGAACTGAATCAAAACGTCCAATATATGCATCTATAATCTTCGCAAATTGAAGCAATTTTCCATGAACCAAATCGAAATGTCTATATTTTCGTAGCTAACCTAAAACAAATCTCTCGTTGCCCACTCTCATGACCTAGTTTTCTTAAAAATACAAGGGAAATTTCAAACAAAAAAAAACGTAAAGCTTGATTGGACGTGAAACTAGTCATGAAATAGAGAAATAAAACTACACCGACTATAAGGATAAAAAAAAAAGATCGGACCTTTTTCTCCCCAAGGAAGTTCCTGATCTCAATGCAGCTGTTGTTGGGAGTGATGGAGGCATTGATGGGAAAGTGGGCATAGACCAACCGCATTTTGTAGCGGTACCCCTTTGTGACCCCCGTGATCAGGTTATCGATGTGGCTTAAGGAGGTGCGGATGGCGGCCGTAGTCTTCCGAGATCCGAACCAAGCGTCCACCTTCAGCTTCTTCCCGCCCTCAATGAGCTCGAAGTCGAGATTGAGATGCTTGAAGTCGCGGGTGAGCTTGCCACGCGGGCCCTCCACCTCAACGATCTTAGCTTTCACCTTCACAGTGACGCCCTCAGGGATATCCATCATCTGCGAGGACAGGTTGCTCTTCATCTTCGCCGGCTGGCTCACGATCCGCCGCTGACTCGAGAACTGACGAGTAGAGAAACCCTAGTCCTACTCAAAACCCCTCAAAAGAATAAAAGATTAATTTAACAAGAATAAAAGTAAATACTAAAAAATATTAATAGATCTACACCATCATCTTAATTTAACGAGCTTTAAACCCCTCAAAAGAAAGTCTAGCCATCAAAACAACCAACGCGAAGAAATTCCAACAAGGAACTCAAAAATCCCAACAGATCTAGCCCAGAGCCGACCGATTTCCTCCAAGAAAACACTAAGAAACAAGCTAAGCATACAAGGATCAACAAGGGATCACCTCCGTGTTTGACGAGAGCCGCCATGAGTGCAGATGACGAAAGAGCAGCCCCAAGGAGCCAAATCCGAGCACCAGCAGCAAAAACAGCAACGGAATCAAGACGATTTTCGAGGAAAAGGCCGCCGACGAATCAACGGAGAAACCAGAAAGCATGAGGAGAAGAAACCCTAAGAGATGGAGCAACCCGCAAGAGGGCAAAGATAGAAGGGAGAGGAGAAGAGAAGGGGAAAGAGGATATGGATGTGGTCGTTTGGGAAAGCGGGGCATTCCGCAGAGCTGATCGGGAGAGGAAGGGTGTCGATCTAGGAAGGGGAAGGACGGCGCGATCTAGGAAGAGGAAGGTTTAGGTTTGGAGGGAAGAGGGAAGTGTTGTAAATTTTGGTTAAGTATTGGTGGAAAATTTAAATTTTTTTATTTATCATAGACACCGGGTTTTAAAAACCGCTGTTAAAATCGGTGTCTATTAACGAAAAAAAAGGCGCTCATAGACATCGGCTAAAAAACCGATGTCTATGAGCGAAAATCTGCCCTCATAGATATCGGTTTTTGGAAAAACTGGTGTAAAATACTCAAAGACATCGGTTTTTGCTTAAAACCGTTGTTCCACCGATGTCTATGAGGGTTTTTCTTGTAGTGTTGCATCATCGAATCGAAGATTCCAACTCCGAGAAACTTGCTTTACTTCATAAATGGACTTATGCAGCTTGCATACTCTGCTAATATGCTGTGGATCTACAAAACCCTCAGGTTGTGTCATGTACACATCCTCGAGCAGGTTTCCATTCAGAAACACGGTTTTAACATCCATCTACCATATCTCATAGTCATGGTATGCTACAATAGCATGCATGATCCTAATGGACTTAAACATCGCTACTGGAGAAAAGGTTTCATCATAGTCAATACCATGAATTTGCTTGAAACCTTTAGCTACCAAGCGACCCTTATAAATAAGTCCATCCATGTCAGTCTTTCTCTTAAAGACCCACTTAAACCCAATAGGTTTGACCCCTTCAGGTGGATCAATCAAAGTCCATACTTGGTTAGTGTACATGGATTCCATCTCGGATCTCATGGCTTCTAGCCATTTCTCGGAATCTGGTCTCATCACAGCTTCCTAATAGGAGGTGGGCTCATCCTCTATGAGCACAACGTCATCATGGTCAGACAAGAGAAATGAGTATCTCTCAGGCTGACGACGTACCCTATCAGACTTGCGAAGAGGTATTGTCTACTTGAACTTGTTGTTGTTCCTCAACTCCTTGTGGAACAATATCATCCACAACACTTTGTGGTTCCAGTTCAACTTCCATCGAGGCTTCATTGCTATTGTTCGCATCTTGAACTTCTTCAAGATCGAACGTACTCCCACTAGTCTTTCTAGAAACAAAATCTATTTCTAGAAAAACCCTAGTCTTAGCCACAACTATCTTGTGTTGACTGGGAATGTAGAAGTAATATCCCTTCGTTTCCTTGGGATATCTAATAAAATAGCACTTGTCATATTTGGGTCCCAATATGTCTGAGACTTGACGTCTAACGTAAGCCTCACAACCCCAAATCCTCATAAAAGACACCTGGGCATCTCTCCCAGTCCATATCCTATATGGTGTCTTTATTACAGCCTTGGATGGAACTCGGTTGATTATAAAGGCTGCCGTGTCTAGAGCATAGCCCCAAAGGAATATAGGAAGATCTGTGTGACTCATCATAGACCGTACCATATCTAATAGGGTATGATTCCTCCTTTCAGATACACCATTCCACTGTGGTGTTCCAGGAGGAGTGAGTTGAGATAGAATCCCACACTCAGCTAGATAATCATGAAACTCATGGCTAAGGTATTCACCACCTTGATCTGATCGAAGTATTTTAATACTCTTGCCAAGCTGGTTTTGTACTTCATTATTGAATTCTTTGAACTTTTCAAAGGATTCTGACTTATGTGTCATCAGGTACACATAACCATATCTACTGAAGTCATCAGTAAATGTAATGAAGTACCTATAACCACCTCTAGCAGTGACATTGAAAGGGCCACATACATCACTATGTATAAGACCTAATAAGTCAGTCGCTCTCTCACTATGTCCACTAAAGGAAGTCTTGGTCATCTTGCCTAGAAGGCATGACTCGCATGTCTCATATGATTCAAAATCAAATGAGTCCAGCAAACCATCTTTATGGAGCTGGGATAAGCGTATGTCATTTATATGACCTAAGCGACAGTGCCAGAGATAGGTTTGGTGCATGTCATTTGACTTGAACCTCTTGGTACTTATGTTATAGATAGGCCTCTCAAGGTCTAGAATATAGAGTCCGTTCATCAGAGGTGCATTACAAAAGAACATATCATTTGAATAAACTGAACAACATTTGTTTCTTTATTATAAATGAAAACTCTTTCTTGTCCAAACAAGAAACTAATATAATGTTCTTAGTCAAAGTAGGCATATAACAACAATCATCCAACTCTAATACAAGCCCAGAGGGCAGAGATAGAAAATAAGTCTCTACAGCAACAGTAGCAACCCGTGCTCCATTGCCTACGCATAAGTCCACCTCGCCCTTCGTCAATGTCCTGCTATTTCTCGATGCCTGTACATTAGTACAAATGTGAGAAGCACATCTGGTATCTAATACCCATGATGAAGAAATAGATAGATTGACTTCTATAACATATATACCTGAAGTGAAAGTCTCACTTCTCTTCTTCTTAAGATCTTCCAAGTACACTTTGCAGTTCCTCTTCTAGTGCCCAGTCTGACCGCAGTGGAAGCAGGTAGCATCCTTGGTAACCCCTCCTTTAGGCTTCAGTGCCTTGTCTTTGCCCTTGGCTTGGTACTTTCCCATGCCTTTAGGCTTGCCCTTGCCCTTGTGTTTCTGAACCATCAGAATAGAATTGGGCTTAACCTTCTTAAGGTTGAGCTCAGCAGTTCGTAACATATTAAGCAGTTCGTAACATATTAAGCAGTTCGGGCAGTGGCTTGTCAATTTCATTCATGTTGTAGTTCATGACAAATTGACTATAGCTCTCTGGCAAAGACTGCAAGATCAGGTCAGTGGCCAGCTCTTGGCCAAGTGGGAATCCCAACCTCTGTAGATTCTCTATGTACCCTATCATCTTGAGTACATATGAACCTACGGGAGCCCCATCTGACATCTTGCACTGAAATAGTGCACTTGAGATCTCAAATCTCTCGTGCCGCGCTTGTCCTTGATATAGTTGACGAAGATGTTCAACCATATCATAAGCACCCATTAACTCATGTTGCTTCTGAAGCTCAGAGTTCATGGTCGCGAGCATTAGACATGATACATCTAATGTGTCATCTTGATGCTTCTTGTAAGCATCTTTTGTCTGCTCGCGTGGCATTAGCAGGAGGAGCCTCTAGAATGGGCTGCTCTAGAACGTACAGTTTACGTTCTTAGGTGAGAACTATTATCAGATTCCTGTACCAGTCCAGGAAATTTGCTCCGTTGAGCTTGTCCTTGTTAAGGACAGAACGCAGAGAAAAGGTGTTCGTGTTTGACGTCATGGTAATCTACAACAGAAAAATGCAGAAAATAAATATCATATTCTATTAATCATTTAATTAGGCCTTTAATTAAATGATACTTCCACTGAATTCTATAATTCATGTGGGACAAGATCCACATCATACTATGCCCTGAGTTAGCTTTGGCTAAATCGCCCAAGACTTAGTATGATCGGTAGGTAACTAATTACCAATTACATCTCTATGCAACTCTTGTTTATAGGATCAAGATCCGGATTTTATATTAAAACTCGAGTTAGCTTTGGCTAATACACCCAAGAGTTAATATAAACGTAATTTTGTCCTATCTACCAACAATTGGAAAAATGCCTATAGTTAAACTCGATCCAATTGAGTTAACTAGTTACTCAATCTAATTGAGTTGTACTCACCCATGTGTTGATAGGCGGGACCAAGATTGTCCCTCCGCACCCTACCAAGATAGTATGTGTTGCTCTGCTTTGGCAGATTCAACAACAACATGCAATCGAGGTAGTGATGGGTATCACGGCATGGTAGGCATTTCGAGTTGACGCGATTGAGATCTAATCTAATCGACGAGGTGTATCATATACGCGATTTAGATCTAATCTAATCGTTAGGGCGCATCATGTACGCGATTTAGATCTAATCTAATCGTCAAGGCGCTAATTAATTACTATTCTAGCATGCATCACATATACACACACACAAGCAATTAATTAAATATTTTATGATTAGTCATGGCCCTACTACTATCTTCTCAAGCCAATGAGAAGATCAGATGGTCAACCTAAGGTCAACAGCTTCTCAAGCTCCTTACTTTGACCACCTTTTGTTGCTCGCGCACTCCTCGTAACTCCGTCTCGAGTGGACCTTCCACTTCTCCATTTTGTACATTACAAAAGTAAAACTCGAGTTACATTCGAGTCTAAACTAATTTACAACAGGAAATTAAAAATAAGAAAGGCACGACGCGTAGGTCGCGTATCACATACAACACGCACATCACAGAAAATGGCACACAGGCCATAATATGAATTACAACACAGAATTTCCAATCTAATTAGGTCTTTTGGGCCATGACCATCACAAAATAATACATAATTCTAAATTATGTAATTTCTATAAATTTCTGTAATTTTTCTTACAATTTTTATGAGTAAAAATTCCCGGCGGTCTCGTTTAGCAATTTTCGGGCGCAATCACGGAACGAATCCCCTTGCGGGGTCAGGGGCAGCGTCCCTACCCGCGATATAACCATCGCGAGTATTCCTAAACGATCCTACAGCACCTTAGTCCGCTGTCCCAAAACGATTTGGGGTGAAACCTTGCCGTTTTGAAAAAATCTTCTCGGTAGTCGAAGCCTACAAGTGTCTAAACACTTGTGCTTCGCTTCTACGAGAAAATTACCCATAAAAACAATAAAAAACATAAAAATACAGAAACTTACAGATCTGTAGAATTTCATAAAATTCAAATTAAAACTCGTACGAGCTTCGCACGTGGCTCTGATACCACTGTTGGGTTTTTCGGGCCGTAAAAATCGCTTTTTGCGTTCCGGAAACCCCGAAACCCCCATGCCACGGATCCGTGTGAAGAAATAAAATTATGGAAAAACTTTCACGTACGAATTTTCTATGCCTAGATCTACTTTAGATCTACAAGATTAAGAGGTTACCCTTGATGCGAAGCCCTTCGCGTAATCCCGCTCGTCCAAGGTTCGCCGGATCTCAAAAGTATCAAAGTAGATACTTCTCTATGTGTATCCACACGAACGGAAGATGGAGAAAACAACTAAAAGGTGTGCTAGCACCCTTAGATGTTTCGGCCAAGGAGGTGGAGGAGAGGGAGAAGAAAGAGCTTGAGGAAGAAGAAGATGGAGTTACCACACAAAAATGAATCTCCTCACACTAAAGTGGTCGGCCACATTCAAGAAGGGGTTTTTAAACTCCATGGGATATCAAGAGTCACAACTCTTGATCTCCCTCATGATATGGCACACACATGTGCTAATCTTGATGATGTGGCACATCATCATTAGCCCACTTAATACCAACTCACCAATGAGGTGGCAAATGGTCAAGTCAAACTTGACCCTTCATCTTCCTCTCAAGTCAAGTCAAACTTGACCACTTCTCTCCCTTGGTTGATCTAATTCTAACCATTGGTTCAAGTCAATTTTAATTTAATGAATCTCTATTCATTGAATTAAATTAATTAAATGAGTCTAAGTCCAAATTAGACTCACTTAACACATGAACCAAATTGAGTCCAACTCAATTAGCCTAATTTGGATTACTCTTAATCCAATTTGGTTCATCACATGAACCTAATCCTTTAGGTTCATCAAATGAACCTAATCTCCATCTAATTGCCCTTTATGTGTGACCCTATAGGTTCTTGTAACGTTGGTAATGCTCCTAAACCTATTTAGAAGCATAAGTAATGAGCAGTATCTAGCAACACATCATTACTACCCAAGTTACAAGAATGTTGAGATCCAACATCACCTTGTGACTACTAGTTGTGACTCTTCACAATATATGACAAGTGCCCTTCTATCTTTGACATCTAGATTGATCAATATGAGGCATAGACCATGTCATCCTCTAATCAATCTAAATCTTGAACTTCAAGTAGACTCACTCGATCAAATGAGCTCAATATCTTATATTGACTCATTTGGGTAGGGTCATGCACTTAGTGGTCTCACTCTATCAAGAATATCGATGTCTCTCCCGTCATATAGGAGGGATAGATCCCATCTACATCACTCACATCCCTCCGCATAATTTGTTACATACCCAGTAATCGCCTTTATAGTCCACCCAGTTACGGGTGACGTTTGACGAAGCCAAAGTACGTAACTCTTTATGTAGGGAACCATGGTGACTTCAGGTCCAAGGACTAGTATTCATACTAATAGCCACATGAGAAAGTATATGACACTCATATAACGATCCATGATACTTTCTCATGGCGGGTCATTCAGTATACATTCTCCAATGCATACCCATGTGTCAACTTGATATCTCCATATCCATGACTTGTGAGATCAAGTCATCGAGTTGACCTACATGCTAGTCTTGTCGCATTAACATTGTCCCTGAATGTTAATACTCGACTAGGAATATTTAAGAGTAGTGTTCCCTATATCATCTCACTATTGATTCAACCAATCGATTGATATAAGTAAGAACCTTCTACTCAAGGACGCTATTATACTTAGTTATTTGGCACCAATACAAGTAAGTATAATAACCAAAACAAATGCCTTTATTTATATATAAAAGAATATGATACAATGAGTCCATACAACAATCAAAATGATTGGCTCTAGGGCTCTAACTAACAATAAAGGGTGTTCAAGGCGCCTTGAAATCCATCCAAGGCGACTCCAGGATGGCCGAGTCACCCGCGTGTATCAAGCCTGAATTGGTCGTGACTTATCCCTTCAAGACGCCTTCTGTGCTCTCCAAGGCGCCTTCAAAGCCCGATCCAAGGTGCCTCCAAGCCCCATAGAGGCCCCTCGGACATTGTACATCCGAGTTTAGCTTGTGTTTTTTGTTACATGCAAAATACGTTAGTCCAGAGTTCCTGCAACACAGAGTTAGTGCACAATAATAATAATGAATTAAAGTTTGACAGTCTCCCGACTTTCCGAGTCTGACTTTAGATTTCCGACCAGAAACCCTAGGTTGACCCGACGCCTACTGTTCCCTCTACGGGGAACGCGTCCTCACCTACTCTACTCAGGAGATTTACCTGTTGCCAGTGCGATCCTCCAGATCGACTGGACTTTTGCTCGGTGCTCGATGCTTCCGAACTTTCTGCTGGACTTCTGCTTCCCCGCTGGTCCAGTCTTTCACCTGGTCCGCGACACCAGGACTTTCCACCTAGGGTTACCCCCCCAGGACTTTTGCCTGAAGCGCTCGACCCACCAAGACTTTTTGCATAGGGTTACCACCAAGATGTTTTCACTTGCCTAACCACAGCTAGGACTTTTCCTGAAACACTTAAATGGACTTGTTAGATCACAACATAACCTTAACTTTGAATCCTTTGCCATTATCAAAACTTAGGTTCGATCGTCGGAAGCTTCCCGCACCAACAATCTCCCCCTTTTTGATTATGGTAACCCAAATTCAAAGTTAAGTAAAACAAATACATGAATATATTTAAAAGGTTTAAGTGAGCAAGCTTAAGTATATAAATTCAAATACAAGCATAACTTGAGCTAACACTTAAACTTTGTGAAGCTCCCCCTTAATACAGGGCTTTCTTTTTGAATCAGACTTTCTTTTACTTTCAAATTTCCCTACTCTCCCCCTTTGCCATTTATCAAAAATAAGCCAAATGAAAACAAGTTTTAACAGATTAGGCATTGAAAGAAGGGAAAAAAATGCTTGTGTAACACTTAGCTTATAATTAAATTTTACTGAAAAAATTGTTAGCTAAGGGAGAAAGAGGACTTAAAAGGAATAATTTTCACCTATGTTTAAAAGGCTAATATATGGTTGACTTCTTTTTAAACTTTGTTTTTTTTTGAAAGATACTTAGCTAAATTTTGAAAATCTGTTAGAAGAAAAGCTTAGCTAGATTTTAAAGAATTTTTTGGAGCAAAAAAAAAATTTGAAGTCTCTTTTTACTTAGCAGAAATATTTTGAAAGCAATGAGTTAAATTTTGCAAGGATATGCTTTTAATACTTTTAGCTAAGTAACGAATGAATCTCAGAGGTAACTTAGAAATATATTTTAGCAAAAAGTTATAAAGTTAGATTTCAAGGTTGGCTAAGTTTGAGAAAGTTAGAAAGTTTCTATATGAATCACTTAGCTAAGCCTTTTGCAAACATTGAATTTTGAAAATGTAGCTTCAGTTTAAAAAGGTACTTAGCTTAATTTAAAAAAAAACTTAATTTTGAAAAAATAGGAGTAAGAACTTGTTAAATTTTAGGACGAAGAGGGAGTAACTATTTAATTTAGGTTATTTATTTAAATTTAGTTGGTCCTTAAGTCCAAGCATGAGTCAGGTTAAATAGATGTTAAGTTATCCAAATTGTTTTAATCAGGTATTAGAGCCCTAAAGCATGCTCAATCTTACAATCTCCATTTCCTTCACCAACTGTCTAACTTTTAGCTACTTGCTTATTGCCTAGAGGGCAATAGCTTTCACTTGGTTAGTCAAGTTAAGTCATTTGGTCGAGTTAGATTTGACTAAGGCTGGATGACTTAAACTGATTACTGTTAATAAAGTATTTAACGCCCAGACTCATATTGATGCACAGATATAAGAATTCTTGAGTCCAGGCTGTACCCTATGCATCTCACGCCGTTCTATGTTTTTCAAACACAAGCAAGGTAAGCCTAGGTGTTTGTGAGATGCTCTGGCTGAATTCTAGGGGAGCATGATTTCTAAAGTAGAGCCTAGGCTAATTCCATTTTTTGAAAATCTAGTAAAGTTGGAATTTTAAAACCAATATTTTCCTAGAATTTAAAAGATAGAAAAAAAAGTTTTAGGAAACTGATTAAAAATAACTATTCTACCCAACACATTCCTATTTGTCTTCTTAGTGTACTGAACTCAAGTTCAGGTAAGGGTTTTGTAAAAATGTCAGCTAGGTTTGATTTGGACTCAACATGATTGAGTGCAATTTCACCTTTAGCTACATGATCCCTTACAAAGTGGTGTTTTTCCTCTATGTGTTTAGTCCTAGAGTGGTGAATTGGCTTTTTTGTTAGATTAATTGAGCTTATATTATCAATTAAGATTTTTGTATTTTTGTATTCTAATTGATAGTCTTTTAAGGTATGCATCATCCACAAAAGTTGAGAGGCACACTCTCCTAGGGCTATGTATTCAGCTTCACAATGTTGCTTTCTGCTTGACCAACTTACTAGGCACTGACCTAGGATTTGGAAGCTACCACTTGTACTTTTTCTGTCTAATTTTCACCCGGCATAGTCTGAGTCAGAATAGCCAAAAAGGTCAAAGGTGCTAGTTCTAGGGTACCAAAGTCCTATATTGAGGTACCCTTAATATACCTAAGTATTCTTTTAACATATGTTAGATGTGATTCTTTTGCACAAGATTGGTATCTTGCGCACATACCAACTGCAAATATTATATCTGGTCGACTTGCAGTTAGGTAGAGTAGGCTTCCTATTATACTTCTATAGTACTTTGGGTCTACTGGTTTTCCTTCTGGGTCAGAGTCAATGTTGATGTTAGTGGCCATTGGGGTATTTATGATTTTTGAATTTTCCATGCCAAATTTTTTAATTAGCTCTTTAGCATATTTAGTTTGGTAAATATAGATTCCATCTTTCGTTTGTTTAATTTGTAAGCCTAAAAAAAAATTTAGTTCCCCGACCATACTCATTTCAAATTCATTTTCCATTAATTTAACGAATTCTTTTAAAAATTTAGAGTTAGTTGAGCCGAAAATTATATCATCAACATAGATTTGGGCTATGAAGATGTCTTTTTCTATAGTTTTTACAAATAGGGTCGGATCTATGTGACCTTGGTTAAAGCCTTTGGATGTTAAGTAATTAGATAATCGTTCATACCATGATCTACGAGCTTGTTTAAGTCCATATAAGGCCTTTTTCAATTTAAATACATGATTAGGGTAGTCTAAGTCCTCAAATCCTAGGGGTTGGTTTACATAGACCTCTTCCTTAATGAACCCATTTAGGAACGCGGATTTTACATCCATTTGGTATAATCTAAACCCTTTATGTGCTGCATAGGCTAACAACATCCTAATGGATTCGAGTCTAGCTACTGCTACATAAGTTTCGTCATAGTCTAAACCCTCAACTTGACTAAATCCTTTGGTTACTAGTCTAGCCTTATTTCTAATTATTTCACCCTAATCATCCAACTTGTTTCTAAATACCCATTTGGTATCTATTATTGATTTATTTAAGGGTTTAGGTACAAGTTGTCAGACTTGGTTTCTATCAAATTGGGCTAACTCTTCCTGCATAGTAATGATCCAGTCTGGGTCAGGTAGGGCTTCTTCTATAGTCTTAGGTTCAATTTTAGAAATAAGGGCAATCTGACTAAGGTTTCTATAAGAGGAACTAGTTCTGACTCCTAGGTTTGGATCACCCAAAATTTGGTCAGGTGGGTGAGAAGTACATATTCTAGTTGGTCTTATGTTTGGGTCAGAAATTGGTTCCTCTGGTTTATTAGTGTTAAGTTAAATTTCATCATCTTCAATAATTCTTGGATTAATGTCAACATTTTCATTTAAGTTAGGTAGATTATTTTCTTCATCAAATATTATATTAGTTGTTTCTTCAACTTTTAGGGTATTTTGGTTATAGACTCTATAGGCCCTACTGGTTGTGGAGTACCCTAAAAAGATTCCTTGGTCTGATTTGGGTGTAAATTTTCCTAAGTAATCTTTAGTATTTAAAATATGAACTTTACATCCAAAAACTTTTAAATAGTTTAGGTTGAGAATTTTATTATAATACATTCATAAGGAGTTTTATTTTGAAGTTTGTTAATTAGAATTCTATTTTGAATATAATTTGCTGTATTTATGGCTTCGGCCCAAAATTGATAATTTAAGTTATATTCATTTAGCATGGTTCTAGCGGCTTCTTGTAGGGTTCTATTTTTACGCTCCACCAGACCATTTTATTGGGGGGTTCTAGGACATGAAAATTCATGTTGGTATCCATTGATTTTACAGAATTGGGTAAACCTATGATTTTCAAATCCCCCCCCCATGATCACTTCTTATTCTTTTAATTTTAGTATCTTTTTCATTTTCTGTTAACTTGCAAAAATTACTAAATTCTTCAAAAGTTTCATCTTTTTTTTTTTAGAAATTTTATCCAAGTGAACCTAGAGTGGTCATCAATTATAACTAAGCAATACTGGTTCTTGCTTAGTGACTTGGCTCCATGTGAATCAAATAGGTCAAGGTGAAGGAGCTCAAGTAAAGAGTTAGTTCTTTCTAGATTAGTTGATTTGTGAGTTGACTTGGTTTGTTTTCCTTGTTGACAAGCATTACAGATTGAGTTTTCAATAAATTTTAATTTGGGCAAACCTTTAACTAGACCATTTTGACTCATTTTTGAAATGAGTCTAGTGTGAGTGTGACCCAATCTTCTGTGCCACAACTCAATTTCCTTTTCTTGTGTTAGAAAACACTTTATTGAGGAAGTGGGTAGATCAATTGAGTACATATTATTTTTCCTAAGTCTCTTAAGTGTGATTTCAGGGTTTTCAATATTTTTAACTAAACAACTAGATTAGTCAAAGGTAACTAAGTATCCACTATCACACAATTAGCTTATACTTAGAAGATTAAAATTGAAGTTTTCAACTTATAGAACTTTTCGAATAATAAAATCGGAACTAAGTTCGATGTTACCTCTTCCAATTACCTTAAGTTTACCGTCGTTGCCAAATGCAACAGACCCTAAATTCTTTAGTTTGAGCTTTGTGAACTTTAATTTATTTCTAGTCATGTGTCTGGAGCATCCACTATCTAACATCCATTGATCCAATTCTTTATGTTCCTACACATAAATTGTTTGAATTGGACTCTATTTGATGAAAAGAAATTGAAGTGATTAAGTTTGATTAATTTTGGAATTAAGTTTGATTAATTTTGAAAATAATTAAGTTTGATTAATTTTAATTACGAGTTAAATTTTGAATTAATTTTAATTACTTAGTAATCTCACCTGATCTAAATCTTTAATCAGGGAATCCTATAATTTTGTGAGATGAATTAGTTAAGGGTTTTGTTTAACTTGGTGTTAGATTTAGGTTTAGTTTTGGGTTCAACAAGCAGGCGTTCTTTGGATAAACTTCTGGGCTATGGTGAGTCACAAGGACATCATTAAAGTAACCATGTCTTCGAGATTTTCCAAATAGTCCTACCCATTGAACTTAGTACTAAACCTTGGTCTAACTGGTTAGGATCCATAGAGGGTAGCTTCGGTCAGTTTCACTTAGCCAAATGCACCAGGTCAAAGCCATATCTTCCTAGACATGCGATGACTAAGTTTCCCCAACGTATTATCATCCAATATTTCACCAGTACCGTGGGTCAAGTTAAACCTAGCTCATTTTAATCTAACCCTATTTACCCTGCCGGGTAGGTAAAGTTCGGTTACCCTGTCGAGTAGATTAAGTTCGGTTACACAGTCGGGTAGTTTAGTTGGGGGTGCCAACTATTCTGGATGGATCCTCCTTCTATTTTTATTTGATTTAAGTTGAATTTTTCTTTTAATTTTGAATTAATTTTGAATTGAGTTCCGAATTTTGAGTTTTTAATTTTAATTTCAAATTTCAAAATTTTAATTTAATTTCGAATTATTAATTGAATTTTTAATTTTTAATTTAATTTTGAATTTTTAATTGAATTTTGACTTTTTAATTTTTAATTCAATTTCGAATTTTGAATTTTTAATTTAATTTCGAATTTTAAATTGAATTTTGATTTTTGAATTTTAAATTTTTAATTTAATTTAAAATTTTGAATTTATAATTTAATTTAAAATTTTGAATTTTTAATTTAATTTCAAATTTTTCATTGAATTTTGAATTTTTGAATTTTTAATTTAATTTCGAATTATTAATTGAATTTTTAATTTTTAATTTATAATGTTTAATTGAATTTTTAATTTTTAATTTAGAATTTTTAATTTTTAATTATGTTCGTTTAATTAATATCGTTTTTCTTTTTGCTCCCCCTGGATCATAGCCTCGATATGGTCTATCGAGGTAGTGTATTTGATCCTTTGAGATCCAATATTGACCAAGTCCAACTTGATTAATCAATTTGGACTTGGAGACCCATGTGTAAAATACCGGAAAAAAGAGAATAATAATAAGGGAATTTTCTGAAATTTTTGGAAATTTTTCGGAGCTCGTATGGACGAGTTAACGGGGACAAAAATGGGGCCCGGAAAAAGCCTATTTAGGCTACCCCATTTTAACGAGGAAAAGATTTATTTCCTTTTCTTTTATTTATTTATTTCTTCTTTTCCCTTCATTTTTCCCTCACCCGCGTGGCTTCCTCCCGAGCCCTCGCGACACCGGCTTGCCCTAACCGCCGGCCGCGATGGTTTTCTTCTCCTTCCCTTTTATTCCTCTTCTTCCTGCCCGAGCCCCACTATTCTCTTCTGGTGCCGATCAGTGTGTGTGTGTGTGCCCTAGCGTTGCGCCGATACCGACCGCCTCTTCCTCTTCGTCGAGACCCCCTTTTCTTCCTCCTTCCTCGCGTCACTCCATCCGGCCGATTTTTGTGCCCTAGTTTGGGTTCACAGTAGCAGACGCCGATCACAGCCAACGCCAGCTGCCGCCGCTGTACCTTGCCGGTGTCGCTGCCTTCTCTCGACCCGAGCAGTGCTATCGTCTTTGTGCCCTAGCGCCGGTTCACCAGCCATACAGTGGCGAGTCCTTCACTCGCGCTACTGCCTCCACACCTTCTTCCTCATTGTGGTCACGCCTCCCGTGCCCTAGCATTATTTGTGATTTTTCGATCTTCTGGCCAACGGTGAGAAGTAAGAGGTCACCCTAGCAGTGATCTGGGAGGTAAGCATTCTACCTTAATTGGTAAATTGGGTAGTTGATTTTTGGGTAGTATTGTTGGGTGTTGATAAGTGAATCTTCTCTTGTTTTCGAGCAGTGAAGTTTTCTAGCGGGTATAGTGTGCTGTGGGTTGTTCTTAGATCTGTTAGTTAGAGCCCTAGAGCCAATCATTTGATGATTGTATGGACTCATGTATATCATATTCTTGTATATTAATAAAGGCATTTGTTTGGTTATTATACTTATTTGTATTAGTGCCAAATAGAATAAGTATAATAGCGTCCTTGAGTAGAAGGTTCATACCTATATCAATCGATTAGTTGAATCGATAGTGAGATGATATAGGGAACACTATTCTAAATCATTCCTACTCGAGTATTAACATTCAGGGACAATGTTAATACAATAAGACTAGCATGTAGGTCAGCTGGATGACTTGATCTCACAAGTCATGGATATAGAGATATCAAGCTGACACATGGGTATGCATTAGAGAATGTATACTGAATGACCTGCCATGAGAAAGTATCATGGATCGTTATATGAGTGTCATATACTTTCTCATGTGGCTATTAGTATGACTACTAGTCCTTAGACCTGAAGTCACCATAGATCCCTACATAAGGAGTTATGTACTTTAGTTTCGTCAAACGTCACCCGTAACTAGGTGGACTATAAAGACGATTACTGGGTATGTAACAAATTATGCGGAGGGATGTGAGTGATGTAGATGGTATCTATCCCTCCCATATGACGGGAGCGACATCGGTATTCTTGATAGAGTGAGACCACTAAGTGCATGGTCATGCCCAAATGAGTCAACATTAGATGTTGAGTTCATTTGATCGAGTGAGTCTACTTGGAGTTCAAGATTTAGATTGATTAGAGGATGACACGGTCTATGCCTCACATTGATCAATCTAGATGTCTAGGATAGAAGGACAATGTCATATATTTTGTGAGGAGTCACAATTGGTAGTCACAAGGTGATGTCGGATCTCGACATTCTTGTAACTTGGGTAGTAATGATGTGTTGCTAGATACCGCTCATTACTTATGCTCCTAAATGGGTTTAGGGCATTGCCAACGTTACAAGAACCTATAGGGTCACACACTAAGGACAATTAGATGGAGATTTGGTTCATATGATGAACCAAGAGGATTAGATTCATTTGATGAATCATATTGGATTAAGAGTAATCCAAATTGGGCTAATTGAGTTGGACTCAAGTTGATTCATGTATTTAATGAGTCTAATTTAGATTATGACTCATTAAATCAACTTAATTTAATGAATTAGATTCATTATATTAAGTTGGCTTGAATCATATGGTTGGATTAGATCAACCATGAGAGAGATTTGATCAAGTTTGACTTGATTTGAGAGGAAGAGAAAAAGTCATGTTTGACTTGACTTTTTGCCACATCACTAGTGAGTTGGCAAGATGTGGACCAATAGGATTGCTCCACATCATCAATGTGTGCCACCTCATGGAGGTTACAAGCCTCCATAGCATTTAATGTGGCCGGCCCACATTAAATGAGGAGGTTACACTTGTTGCCATGTCATTTAGTGAGGTGGCAAGATGTGGACCAATAGTGTTGATCCACATCATCCTAGAGTGCCACCTCATGGGGGTTACAACTCTTAATGGTCTCCACATTAATTAGAATTAATGTGGGAGTTACACTAGATGAGAGTGGCCGGCCACTTTGGGTTTTGAATGAGAATTCATTTTCATTCAAGTTGTGTATCTTCTTCCTTCTTCCTCTCAAGCTCTCCCTCTCCCTCTCCTCCTTGCTTGGTCGAACACTCTATTGGTGCTAGCACACCTTGTGTTTTGGTCATCTCCTTCTACTTGTGTCCGTGTGGATACATATAGAGGTTGTCTACTTTGACAACTAGAGATCCGGCGACATCTTGGACAAGCGGGAACGCGAAGGGCTTTGCTACAAGGGTATCTTAACTTTAGTGTAGATCTAAAGTTTTTACAAACTCGTACAAGAAAAAGGTTTTTCGAAAAATTTTGTTTACGAATCTTTGCACGAGATCCATGGCTTTGGGTGACTCGGGGTTTCCGCGACGCGAAAAAGTGGTTTTCGCGGCCCAAAGAACCCAACAGGATCTGGTAGCAGCTTTGATTTTTAGTTACTGATTCCAGCAGCTTCTTATTCTAGAACAAAGCTGTGATTTGGGGTAAGCTAGAGATCAGTCTGCAGTTTATTGATGGTTTTGATTGGTATCATTAGCTGGTTATGATTATCATGAGGAAATTGGAATTTAAAGGTAATGTGTTGAGTTAGGGAACATTTGATGTGGAGGGCAGCATCCTTTTACCCTGTTTCGGTCGACATTGTACGTGGACAGTCCATAGCTCCAACCACAGATTTTTCATCAGCTAGATCTCTGGCAAATTTTTGTAAGTTGACTTGGACATCAGATTTACATAGCGTGGGTTTCATGTCTACGTTGGATGAATTGGGTGGATCTAGTTTGGAATTTCTTAATTGAATTAGGATTTAGTTTAGCTAGTTGATGCATGATAGAATTAGCTAAACTAGATATTTGTTACAGGACTCTGATGCGAGACGAGTATCTCGACGTTGTATTTGGACCAGATTGGACTTTTCGATTGGATGCGGGTACTTTGACTTATGTCTTTTGATATGCATAATAATTTGTTTAACATATAGCAATGATTGTGTTTTCCATTTGTTTCGGTTGGTCACTACATGATCTGTTACATGTTGCTTGTTTACTTATTATGCACTGCATGTTATTATTTACCTGATCATACATGCTTTAGAGGTAGTGACACAACCATATTATACATTATGTTCAGGAACTATGGTTTATTTGATATCCTATCTGATCGGTGTACCTTCCATTTGATACATTGTCTTGTGGTACACACTTTGTATTTATTTATATGGTTATTGTTATGTTGTTCATGATATTGCCATGTTTAGTGTCATGCATCATCTTGCATGATTGCATGCTGTGCGATTGTCTGCTCCATTATTGTCGAGCACATCGCCAGTTACATGTATCTGTACACACCACCACTCATGGGTTAGTGGTATATCAGACAGGTGTGTGGCAGTTCTGCTGTTTGGCTCCGTTGGTCTGGTGACTCAGCGTGGTAGCCGGCAGACAGTTCCGCTCCGTTGGTTTAGTGTAGCATCGTGGTAGCCGGCAGGCAGTTGGACTTTCTTTGGCTCCGTTGGTCCGCTCATGGGTAGTGTGACGCAGCGTGGTAGCCGGCAGAGATTCCTCCCCGTCATCGTGTACCGGGAGATGAGAGCATTGCGCTCCCCCCTTTATGATTTGGGGTAGGAGTATGTGTGTACTCCGACAGCATCCCGTCCACTCGGTCACTCATCAGGGGCAGTGATGTCAGAGTGCACAGTTGTCACAGCCCTACCCACTCGGACTCACCATTGTGTGTGAGATGGCTGACTGGCGTCAGGGGTGACCATGTCATTGGCATCATATGCATGATGCATTTATTGCTTGTGTTTGCTGCATTTATATGGATGCATATGATTGACATGCATACAGGATTATGACACCCTCGGTCTGACGACCCTATTACCCTTATACCTTGGTCCGGGTTAGTACAGCTTTTCTCCTGCATTCCTCACTTGCATTTACATTTCTTGTATCAGGTGACTGTACGCATGATTAGTGCTATTGGTTATATTCTTTATTATGCATATCAGTTGTACCTGCTGAGTGTTGGACTCACACCCTCCTCCGTTGTTATTTTCAGGTTGACGCTGTCCGGAGGGTTCCAGTTGCTTGTCCCCTACAGTCCACCAGGATGCTTGTTGGTCTTTGGATTCTTCTTTGTTAGACTATGTTTTAAACTTGTTATGTTTTGAATACTTTAGATCCTGTATGGATTGTACTTGTCGATGGATTTTTATTCGATATGTTTTACTACATACCTGCCTAGACGGCAGAAGAGGTAAGTGGATCTTATCGTCGGATTTGTGTTTTATGGGTGTACTGGAGTAGGGTTGTTTTCGAGTCATCGTATTACTGTTCTATTTGTTTACTACTAAACTGCGTGGTTGTGTCAGCCAGAGGCTGAAATTGATATAAACTGCATGGATGGTGTGGTTGTTTGTTTATTATTATTGTTATTATTCCAGCCGCATGTGGCTGAGGTTTATGGTGATGTAGAAAGTTTCAAATTGTCCGCCGTACAGGGGAGATGCTGTCGAAATTTCTTCGGACAGGGACTCCTCCGGGGCGTGACAATTTAGTGGTATCAGAGCGCAGTTTTACGATCCTTTGTTTTCGTATTTTGGATATTTGGGATTGTTGGATGATCGGTGGCCGACTAGAAGGGGGTTGGATAGCTAGGTCACCCCCAAATCAATTTCTTCTTTACACAAGGGTTAGTTCACAGCGGAATATACTAAAACTAAAGCAATGAAAAACAAACAAGAATGCAAACGCTAACAAGCTCGATGTAACGTCGTTCGGAGATGATGCTCCTACTCCACGGCGTGTCCTTGAGGTGGACGATCCCTTGATCCTTCGGTGGATCAGTCCCCGGCAATCTCCGGCTAAAGCTTCTCCTTCTCGGTGGAGCAAACCTCTCACAAAGGCACTCTTCCTCTTTACAAGATGGAGTTAGAATTAGGAGGAAGAGAATTGACTTGGGAGCTTTGGGCACAGAATAGGAGTTAAACTACAAGCATCAGTAACTTCCTCAATGCCCCAAATCTCTCCTTAAATAAGAGGAGAGAGTTGATCGACAATCAACTCAAACCCCGACACCAGTCGACTGGTCCAAGCACCAGTCGACTGGTGTGCCGTTGGACCCAGCCAACGGCTCTTTGCAGAAAGTCAAATTCTGCCAACGGCTATGTACCAGTCGACTGGTCTCAGGACCAGTCGACTGGTCCCCGTAGCCGACAAGCACAGAATGCTTCTGTGCATTCTGTGAAGTTGGATCAGTCGACTGGTCCCAGTAAATTCACTCCTCTCATCCTTTCCGGAGTCGCCTTTGAAGTCCTCTTCCTCGGCCTTCGTCCCTCAGATGCACCCGAGCCCGCGGCTCCTCTCCGTGCCATCTTTCACGCTGCCTTGATGTCCACTTCCCTCGGCTCCATTCCATTGCTCCTCGTCCGGCGGTCCCTCGGATGTCTTCCACACCATCCTTCACCGACTCAAGGATCCGAGCCCTTGGATGAGTTTCCCATACTTGGCCGCACTAAGTTCTCATGTGTTCCACCAAGTCCTGCAAGACTCAAACACATATCAAATACATATGAAAGTCTAACTTAAACTATTTGACATACACATCAAAACCTAGGTCGATTGCACCAACAATCTCCCCCTTTTTGATGTGTGGAAATATGTTTAAGTTAGGCATAAATAACAACTTTGAAAATTAGAAGCAGTATGTAAATACGAAGCATAAAACCCAAGCTCCTCCTTAACACATGCTCTCAACCTTAATTTTCAAAGATTTGCACACACACAAATAAACTAAGTGGGTCTCTAACTTAAACCTACCCATTCTCCCCCTTTGACACCATCAAAAATATTGTACCAAACATATACACATACTATGGTATTAGTTTCAACCAAAGTTGGACCAATAAATTGATTTCAAAAGACCTCAGATTGCTGGAAGGCTGATACCAGTCGACTGGTACCTGTCACAGTCGACCGGTACATGCTGAACTCAAATTTCAACCTTCTGAGGCCAACTTCAGAAATGCATAAAAAATTTCAGAAAATTCGAAAAATCATGAAATTTTGAGCTCATATTTCTTATAATGTTCTTTAACTAGGAAAAATATGATTTCATGAAAAGTCAAAGTATTTTTGAAATTTTGACCCAATCTCAAAAAGTCTCAAAACCATGGAAGTTTGTATCAAATTAAGGCTCAGTTTTGCAATCACATGATTTAATATAGCTATATCATAGTAAATAAAACATAGAAATGTTTACAAAACATTTAAAATATCAAACTATGATCTATGGGCAAGATGTCCATTAATTAAACATTTGCTTTCCCCATAGTTGGCCTATGATCACTAAAAATTTGATACAAATCATAACTCATCAAAATGCCATAAGCATAAGTGAATTATTAGTATCATTCTAATATCTCACATTTACGGTTAGAAAATAATGCAAATCATTGTGAGATAAAGGTAGCCTCTACTTAGCCCTCTTAAACATGAATCTCTATTAAGGCTAAGTGCTCCCCCTTAAGGTCTCAAGTCAACAATATAAGAAAAATTTGAATTATGACTTCCATAGTTGACTTGACCTAAAATCCTCTAACCCTTGAGGATTGATTTTGGTACCCAATAGAAATTCTTTCTAATTGGGTTAACCAAATATTCCTTGGGGATCCATTTTCTATCTATGGTCTTTGTTTTTGATTGCCCCCTAGCAAGTAGACAATGATAGGTCTTTTCATTATTTGGTTCATTATATCCTAACCCATTTTTCTTGAAACTTGCCCTTTGGCTCCCAATGATCATATTTAGGGTTTTAGAGCCAATTTCAAATTTCCTAAGGGCATTGGTAAGGTATTCTACCTTTTCCCTTAATTTCTTATTTTCTTCTTCTAAACATGAATCATTTGAAGAATTAAAAGAAGCATGCATATTGTTGTCCTTTGAACACATGGATTCTAATTTTTCTTCAAGCATGCTAATATCATGTTTCAAAGACTTATTTTTCCTTTTTGCCTTGAACAAGTCATCATTTGTGCTTGAAATAATTTTAACTAAGATATGGGGAGGAAGATTATGTACCTTACTTACTGAGAAGTCCGAATCCGATGTTTGACCTCCCCCTTCACTTGAGCTCCCTTCTTCATCTTCACTTGAGGTCTTTCCCTCTTCATTTTCGGATGAGGTGGAGGCTACATCATCAATTCCCATTAGAGCAAAATTGACTACATGGTGCTCCTCTTCCTCCGATGATGATGATGGATCATCCCATGTTGCTTTTAGGTTATGAGCCTTCTTCCCTTTTTCTTTTGTGTTCTTCTCCTCCTTCTTCTTCCCTTCCTTCTTCTTCAAGAGAGGACAATCATCTCTTATGTGTCCCTCTCCTTGGCAATTGTAGCAAATGATCTTCCTTGTCCTACTTTTGCTTCTTGAACTTTTCCTAGTACGAGATTTGTTAGAAGAAAAATATTTAAATGTCTTTCTCATCTTCCTTACCATATATGCCTCTTGATCGCTATCCATTGAGGCACTTGATTCTTCGGAGTCGGAAGATGATGATGATGAAGATTTCTTCTTCTTTCCCTTTCCCTTGTTTGCCACAAGGGCTACTCCTCTTGATCTATGTGCTTCTTCATCTAATCCTTCAACTCTTGTTTCATGGAGCTCCATTCTTGAGAAGAGTTCATCTAGAGAGGATTTCTCTAGGTCCTTTGATATGTAGTATGAATCTATAATGGAGCTCCAAGTTGTGGTTCTTGGGAAAGCATTTAGGGCTTTTGTCATCATGTCTCGATTTGAGAGTGTCTCACCTACACTTGTTAGTCCATTAATAATTTCTTTAATTCTAGAATGTAAAGTTGATACCTTTTCTCCTTTCTCAAGCTTGATATTGTTGAGTTGAGTTCGAAGGAGGTCTCTTCTTGCCAATTTTACTTCTGATGTCCCTTCATGAAGCTCCACTAGCTTTTCCCATAACTCCTTGGCATTTGAGTAGGTTCCAACCCTTGTTATTTCTTGTTGGGGAAGAACATTGTGTAGATGATGGATTGCCTTGGCATTTGCTAGATGCTCTTCTTTTTGCCTTATGGTCCATCTTGTTATGTCGATTGTCTCATTGTGTTCATCCTTAGGCTCTTCAAAACCACTTCTCATGATTAGCATTATGTCAAAATCGGTATTAAAGAATACCTCCATTCTCTTTTTCCACCAAGAGAAGTCCCCTTCGAATTTGGGTGGATGAATGTTTGAGCCGGCCATTTGATGATGTTGTTCTTCTTGGCGATTAGTCCGTTGAAGAGCGTCCTTGCTCTGATACCACTTGTTGGATGATCGATGGCCGACTAGAAGGGGGGTTGGATAGCTAGGCCACCCCCAAATCAATTTCTTCTTTACACAAGGGTTAGTTCACAACGGAATATACAAAAACTAAAGCAATGAAAAACAAACAAGAATGCAAACGCTAACAAGCTCGATGTAACGTGGTTCAGAGATGATGCTCCTACTCCACGACGTGTCCTTGAGGTGGACGATCCCTTGATCCTTCGATGGATCAGTCCCCGGCAATCTCCGGCTAAAGCTTCTCCTTCTCGGTGGAGCAAACCTCTCACAAAGGCACTCTTCCTCTTTACAAGATGGAGTTAGAATTAGGAGGAAGAGAATTGACTTGGGAGCTTTGGGCACAGAATAGGAGTTAAACTACAAGCATCAGTAACCTCCTCAATGCCCCAAAGCTCTCCTTAAATAAGAGGAGAGAGTTGATCAACAATCAACTCAAACCCCGACACCAGTCGACTGGTCCAAGCACCAGTCGACTGGTGTGCCGTTGGACCCAGCCAACGGCTCTTTGCAGAAAGTCAAATTCTGCCAACGGCTATGTACCAGTCGACTGGTCTCAGGACCAGTCGACTGGTCCCCGTAGCCGACAAGCACAGAATGCTTCTGTGCATTCTGTGAAGTTGGATCAGTCGACTGGTCCCATTACCAGTCGACTGGTCCCAGTACATTCACTCCTCTCATCCTTTCCGGAGTCGCCTTTGAAGTTCTCTTCCTCGACCTTCGTCCCTCATATGCACCTGAGCCCGTGGCTCCTCTCCGTGCCATCCTTCACGCTGCCTTGAAGTCCACTTCCCTCGGCTCCACTCCATTGCTCCTCGTCCGGCGGTCCCTCGGATGTCTTCCACACCATCCTTCACCGACTCAAGGATCCGAGCCCTTGGATGAGTTTCCCATACTTGGCCACACCAAGTTCTCATGTGTTCCACCAAGTCCTGCAAGACTCAAACACATATCAAATACATATGAAAGTCTAACTTAAACTCTTTGACATACACATCAAAACCTAGGTCGATTGCACCAACAGGGATAACCTGATACCAATTTATTTGGTATCAGAGCGCCAAGTTTGGCGATACTTACTTTTTGTGTTACGAATTTTTGAGATTTAACTGATACCAATTTATTGGAATCAGAGCGGGTTATGTTACCTGCTTTTGGTGTTCTGGATAATTGGGTTAGCCCAAGTTTGCGAGTCAAACTGGGTAGTTATTTGGATTGCACGGATTTTCCATTATGTATATGTTATGGATTTCCGTTTCGGATTTATATGGATTTCCGGTGATTTTCATGTTTGAAATTTTGAGATCAGAAGTTGGGGACTAGACAGCGATGGAACATCTCCAGACGACATATAGGTATGATGTTTAATTTTATAGTTTATGACATATATTAGCATTCTTTATTTAGTACCTGTTTGGTTGTTATAACACATATTACATGTGATAGGTTAGCCATTGAGCATGGTTGACCTTAAAAGAGATCAAGGATTATAGTCTCTGGTGATTTTTCATATCATACCATCAGTAGTTTTAACTTCTGTTACTACTAGTAGGAGATGGAGGCACATACCAGCTTCTGCCATTGTTAGTTGGGTAATGGATGATACCTACATATTCCTGTTGACTTAGCAGTAGAGTTTTTATACTTATATCTTTTGGATATTAGGGTACCCGATATGATGAAAATTGGTCATTGGGAAGTTATCATGTTTGATCATTGTTGAGAATGGTTTGAGGTTGAGGGATATTGTGATATGTTGATTTCTAATGATTTATGAGAGTAAATGTTATGTGGTTGTCTGATGATCTATTACTAGATATTTGTTTTGATGATCTATTAGTGTTAACTATTTTGATGATCTATTATTTGGGTTATCGTTGATGGTGACATAGTGAGTGTCATGTATGATATTCACAGGTTTGATGATTATAATTGGTGGTCAGATTATAAATCGGGTGCTAGAGAGTTTACGGTTGAGTGTGCCTATGAGATTTTAATAAATCTGGTTAGTTGTGGTTAGTTAACAGGATGATAAAATTGATATTTGCTTCCTCTGATATTGGATTATGTGGATAAATAATGATTTGATGTTTTGAATGCTAACTTGCTCTCATGGGGAGTAGAGACTTATTCATCTGATATTATGTGGGCTGATATTTTTGAGGATAAAAATGAGAGTGTCTTGATGTTCTTGAATTCTGACTTTTTCTTTTGGGTCGTACACGTTTATACATATGATATTATGTGGGTTGGCATTTTCTAGTTTGAGTTGATGTAATTAGTGTTGAATTGACCCATGAACTAATTTAGTTATTTGACAATTTATTTGGGGGTCAAGTTGTTACTTGCTCTGGTGTCTACGAAGATGGATCCCTTCGGATAGTTCTGTATGGATTATGGATCAATGAACTAGTAGGATTTTTGTTGTGCTGCCTTTGGTTGTCATAGTTGAAAATTTTTCTGGGTCTGCTGAGTGGATACGTTGACCGTTGTGTTTGTTTATACAAGAAATTCATTTCTCTTCTCAAATATATATAATCTTATTAAAATTTCCATGAAGAAAAATGTCTCTAAACAGTGTATGAGTCGGGAAAACTAAGCAGTATTCTAAAGATGTACTAAACCTATGTTTAGTATAAGATGGTTTCGAATTTGCATGGATTTATTTCAAGTATTACAATTATAATGGATACATGTATGGAACATGATATCCAGTTGATTATGATTGGATTGGTTTGTGAATCCTGGCAAAATTTTTGATCATATAACTCCATATGCATGATTAGTGATGGTTTCAGATATTGAGGATATAAATTTTATTGAAGTGTTAAATGTAACCAATTTTTCATCAATGTCAAGGATGGATGAAAATGGATGAGTATTGTGTCGGATTTGGATAACATAGAAGGTAAAATAGGGAATGTCAGGTTGATTGGATTAAGTATGTTGATTTTGCATATCTATGAGGTGTGTACATATGATTATTATGTGTTGTAGGAGTTCTTGATAGACGGTTTAAATTGCATGTAGTGGGTGTATACTTGTCCAGTTATGATTATTGTGGGTTTCTAGTAGATTATACCCGAGTGGTTAGGCATACATGTCTGATTGTTTATTGGAGGGATTTCGTCGATTAAATCTATGTTGTGAAATGTGCACATGTGTTTGAGTGTTTTATTGGAGGTATCTTATCGATTTAATCTGAGTTGTGATATGTGTAGATGTATTCTGTGTAATATTCGAGGTATCTTGTTGATTATGTTTGATCTGTGTGTACACTCGTGTCTATTATGATTTGTTGGAAGTATCACATTGATTTATACCTGTGTTATGAGTGTGTTGGGTGTGTACTAATTAGAGTATCATGTTGATCATACCCTAGTTGTGTGTACACGTGTGTCAGGTGCATTATTGGTAGTCTCATGATGATTCTACCTATGTTGAGTGTTTATCATTATGTCTTTGGTTGTACACCTTGTCAGCTACTTCTTCTACTAGTGAGTGACCCACTATGACGTGGAGAGAGTTGACAAGGGATTTGATATTCTTACTAGGTTGTTATACCCTTGGCTGCTCACAATAATATGGGGTAGAGTGTTCTCGTGCAGTCTCTAGTTGAATAGTCAGGTGTCTTGGACACTTGTGGGATGTTTGTGGTGGAGTATTGCTCCCACCTATTGTGGATTGCTTGTAGCGGAGTATTGCCCCTATGTATATATTGTAGATACATATTACGGATTTGGTTGTAGTGGAGCGTTGCTCCCACATATTGAGGATTTCTTGTGGTAGAGCGTTGCTCTCACATATGTGGTATTTTCTGTGATGGAGTGTTGCTCTCACATTGGTGGATTTATTCTTTGGTGATTTATATTATTGGTGATTGAATTTCAGATTTATTGTCAGAGATCTTATGGTTAGGAATGTCTGTGATACGGACATTATGTGTCTTGGTTTTACCATTAGGGCTTGCGGAGCCTTAGATGTTTTCATGGACTCGATGATTGGGTATCCCTAGGATATTGGATCAGAATTCGTTATCGTTATTGACGACGTGGTGTTTTATTCCTGATCTGAGGTGTATCACGTACACTATCTTCGCATAGTTCTAGAGATGTTTTGACTGAAACGTCTATATTTGAAGATTAGTAGTACGTATTTTGGTTGTCTTTTGTGAGATGTTTGAGACACATGGTCACTAGTAGGAGTATACCGTGGTTCCACAGGAGATAGAGGTTGTTACCGTTGGGAGTAGACGGAGTCTATAAAGAAGGCTCGCAACTTCCTTGGTTTGGCTCGATATTTCCAGAGATACGTTGAGGGTTTCTCTCGGATTGCTATGCCACTTACACGCTTGACCAGGAAAGGCGTGAAGTTCACTTGGACTGAGGATTATGAGATCAGCTACCAGGAGCTGAAGCGGAGACTAGTGTCAGCTCCGATTTTGGTTTTTACCTTCTGAAGAGAACGGATTTGTGCTCTATACCGACGCATCTCTACAGGGTTTGTGCGCTGTTTTGATGCAGCACGGCAGGGTAGTCTCCTACTTCTTGGCAGTTGAAGGAGCATGAGGAGAACTACCCAGTACATGACTTGTGGCTGGCTGCCATTATTTTGCCTTGAAGATTTGGCAGTAGCATCTGTTCGGTATTACACTTGAGATTCTCACTGATCATAAGAGTCTCAAATATATATTTTTACCCAGAAGGAATTTAATCTCCGACAGAGGAGATGGATGGAGTTCCTGAAGGATTATGACTGTACTATTGACTATCACCCGGGGAAAACTAATATGGTTGCCAACGCACTCAGCTAGAAGTCTAGAGAGACTTTAGCTTGCCACCGAGTTGTGGTCACAGATTTGATTCAGGGTTTCTCCGGGTTAGGCCTTGTGAAGCAGGGATAGACAGAGCAGGGTATTCTGGTTACCATGGATGCTCAATCCTCGATCAGGATGAGGATTCAGGAGGCCCAGGTTGGAGATCAGTATTTACGGTCCATTGGCAGCCAGATAGCTTCCGAGTAGCAGACCGAGTTCACACGAGACGAGGAGGGTATTATATACTTCCGAGGCAGATTATGCGTACCTCAGTCTCATCCGGTCTTATAGGAGCTACTTCAGGAGGCTCATCGCTCTCGATTTGCGATCCACCCAGGCGTGCACGATGTATTCCACGTATCTATGCTGAGGAGATACATACCTGACCCGACATATGTGTTGACAGATATCTCAGTTTCTCTTCAGCCTGACGTCACCTATGAGGAGGTTCCGGTACGGATTCTGGACCGGAAGAAGCGTCAGTTGAGGAACAAGATTATCCGGCTGGTTAAAGTCGGATGGCAGCATCATTCAGACGAGGAGGCTACTTGGGAGCTCGAGGATACTATCCGAGCTCGATATCCACATCTTTTCGCTTGAGGTATGTGATTTAATTTACTGTTCAGCATTTATATGCTTTACCTGTTGTTAGTATTTGCTGATGGTAGATACCGAAATTTGGGGACCAAACTTTTATTAGTGGGGGAGAATGTAAAATACCAGAAAATAGAGAATAATAATAAGAAAATTTTCCGAAATTTTTGGAAATTTTTCGGGAATTTTTCAGAGCTCGTATGGACGAGTTAACGGGGACAAAAATGGGGCCCTGAAAAAGCATGTTTAGGCTACCCCATTTTAACGAGGAAAAGATTTATTTCCTTTTCTTTTATTTATTTATTTCTTATTTTCCCTTTGTTTTCCCTCACCCGCGTGGCTCCCTCCCGAGCCCTCGCGACACCGGCTTGCCATAACCGCCGGCCGCGGTGGTTTTCTTCTCCTTCCCTTTTATTCCTCTTCTTCCTGCCCGAGCCCCTCTCTTCTCTTCTGGTGTCGATCAGTGTGTGTGTGTGTGTCCTAGCGTCGCGCCGATACCGACCGCCTCTTCCTCTTCGCCGAGACCCCCTTTTCTTCCTCCTTCCTCGCGTCACTCCATCCGGCCGATTTTTGTGCCCTAGTTTGGGTTCACAGTAGCCGACGCCGATCACAGCCAACGCCGACTGCTGCCGCTGTACCTTGCCGGTGTCGCTGCCTTCTCTCGACCCGAGCAGTGCTATCGTCTTTGTGCCCTAGCGCCGATTCACCAGCCATACAGTGGCGAGTCCTTCACTCGCGCTAATGCCTCCACACCTTCTTCCTCATTGTGGTCACGCCTCCCGTGCCCTAGCATTATTTGTGATTTTCCAATCTTCTGACCGACGGTGAGAAGTAAGAGGTCACCCTAGCAGTGATCTGGGAGGTAAGCATTCTACCTTAATTGGTAAATTGGGTAGTTGATTTCTGGGTAGTATTGTTGGGTGTTGATAAGTGAATCTTCTCTTGTTTTTGAGCAGTGAAGTTTTCCAGCGGGTATAGTGTGCTGTGGGTTGTTCTTGGATCCGGCAGCAGCTGTGATTTAAAAAAAGTTACTGATTCCAGCAGCTTCTTATTCTAGAACAAAGCTGTGATTTGGGGTAAGCTAGAAATCAGTCTGCAGTTTATTGATGGTTTTGATTGGTATCATTAGCTGGTTATGATTATCATGAGGAAATTGGAATTTAAAGGTAATGTGTTGAGTTAGGGAACATTTGATGTGGAGGACAGCATCCTTTTACCCTGTTTCGGTCGACATTGTATGCGGACAGTCCATAGCTCCAACCACAGATTTTTCAGCAACTAGATCTCTGGCAAATTTTGGTAAGTTGGCTTGGACATCAGATTTACATAGCGTGGGTTTCATGTCTACGTTGGATGAATTTGGTGGATCCAGTTTGGAATTTCTTAATTGAATTAGGATTTAGTTTAGCTAGTTGATGCATGATAAAATTAGCTAAACTAGACATTTTGTTACAGGACTCTGACGCGAGATGAGTATCTCGACGTCGTATTTGGACCAGATTGGACTTTTCGATTGGAGGGCGAGTACTTTGACTTATGTCTTTTGATATGCATAATAATGTGTTTAACATATAGCAATGATTGTGTTTTCCATTTGTTTCGGTTGGTCACTACATGATCTGTTACATGTTACTTGTTTACTTATTATGCACTGCATGTTATTATTTACCTGATCATACATGCTTTAGAGGTAGTGACACAACCATATTATACATTATGTTCAGGAACTATGGTTTATTTGATATCCTATCTGATCGGTGTACCTTCCATTTGATACATTGTCTTGTGGTACACACTTTGTATTTATTTATATGGTTATTGTTATGTTGTTCATGATATTGCCATGTTTAGTGTCATGCATCATCTTGCATGATTGCATGCTGTGCGATTGTCTGCTCCATTATTGTCGAGCACATCGCCAGTTACATGTATCTGTACACACCACCACTCATGGTTTGGCTCCGTTGGTCTGGTGACTCAGCGTGGTAGCCGGCAGACAGTTCCGCTCTGTTTGGCTCCGTTGGTTTAGTGTAGCATCGTGGTAGCCGGCAGGCAGTTGGACTTTCTTTGGCTCCGTTGGTCCGCTCATGGGTAGTGTGACGCAGCGTGGTAGCCGGCAGAGATTCCTCCCCGTCATCGTGTACCGGGAGATGAGAGCATTGCGCTCCCCCCTTTATGATTTGGGGTAGAAGTATGCGTGTACTCTGACAGCATCCCGTCCACTCGGTCACTCATCAGGAGCAGTGATGTCAGAGTGCACGGTTGTCACAGCCCTACCCACTCGGACTCACCATTGTGTGTGAGATGGCTGACTGACATCAGGGGTGACCATGTCATTGGCATCATATGCATGATGCATTTATTGCTTGTGTTTGCTGCATTTACTTGCCGCATTTATATGGATGCATATGATTGACATGCATACAGGATTATGACACCCTTGGTCTAACGACCCTGTTACCCTTATACCTTGGTCTGGGTTAGTACAGCTTTTCTCCTGCATTCCTCAGTTGCATTTACCTTTCTTGTATCAGGAGACTGTACGCATGATTAGTGCTATTGGTTATATTCTTTATTATGCATATCAGTTGTACCTGCTGAGTGTTGGACTCACACCCTCCTCCGTTGTTATTTTCAGGTTGCCGTTGTCCGGAGGGTTCCAGTCGCTTGTCCCCTGCAGTCCACCAGGACGCTTGTTGGTCTTTGGATTCTTCTTTGTTAGACTATGTTTTGAACTTGTTATGTTTTGAATACTTTAGATCCTGTATGGATTGTACTTGTCGATGGATTTTTATTCGATATGTTTTACTACATACCTGCCTAGACGGCAGAAGAGGTAAGTGGATCTTATCGTCGGATTTGTGTTTTATGGGTGTAGTGGAGTAGGGTTGTTTTCGAGTCATCGTATTACTGTTCTATTTGTTTACTACTAAACTGCGTGGTTGTGTCAGCCAGAGGCTGAAATTGATATAAACTGCATGGATGGTGTGGTTGTTTATTTATTATTATTGTTATTATTCCAGCTGCATGTGGCTGAGGTTTATGGTGATGTAGAAAGTTTCAGATTGTCCGCCGTACATGGGAGATGCTCTTCGGACAGGGACTCCTCCGGGGCGTGACACCATGCTTGGACTGTTTTTCTATTTGCTCTTTGTACAAGAGATAAATAAGATTTATATTTTTTCTTTCGTTTAAATCCTAGACCAGTTCTATTGTAAACGGCTCTTTGTGTCCTAAGAATTAGGTCAAGATTCTTGAAACCTAAAGAAAACCATTCTAGTGTTTTCTCCAGATCCTTGACTTGAATTTTCAGGTTGGAATTCTCTTCTACAAGTTTTTGGACTTGAGTTGAGTTTCCAGTCTAAACTGGTTCAGTCAAAGATTCGGAGTTAGTCACTTCTTTAAGGACTTCTACTTCCTTTAGAAGTGACTTGACTCTAAGGTTTGATTTAGCTAACTTTCGTAACAAATAATTAACTAAATTATTGAGTCGAGAGATACTTACAGAGGGATCGGACCCTTCAGAAATGGATACGGATCCGTGGCTTTGCTCGGACTCGGCCTCCGACTTGCTCTCACTCTCGGACAGGTTGATTTGGTCGCGGGCCATCAGCACAAGTAAACTCGTCTTATCGAGTTCGTCGTCGTCGTCTTCTGAGGAAGATTCATCCCATGTCGCCTTCAGGGCCTTCTTCTTCTCTTCTTCTTAGCTTCCTTTTGGTTGGGGCAGTTGGCCTTGATGTGCCCCTTCTGGTTGCATCCGTAGCAGATCACCTCAAAATTTACCTTAGAATTGTTGGTGCAATATCCCTCAGGTCAAGGTTGACCTGGGTAACCAAGCTGAGTCGGTTTGGGTTTAGATGTTTGACAATAAGATATTGATTGAAGAAGAGTCAAGTAGGTCAAGGTTGACTGGATACTTGACTGGGAAGTCCTAACTGGGATGTTAGGCAAAATGAAAGACCTAGTGAGTGAAGCTAGGTAGTATGAAAGTCCTGGTGAGTGAAGCCAGGCAGAAGAAAAGTCCTGGTGAGTGAAGCCAGGCAGAAGGAAGTCCTAGTGAGTGAAGCTAGGCAGATGGAAATCCATGTGAGGAAGCCGGAAAGTCCTAGTGAGTGAAGCTAGGCGATGGAAATCCGAAGCTAGGCGGTGAAAGTCCTAGTGAGTGAAGCTAGGCGGGAAATCCGTGAGTGAAGCGTGAAAGTCCTAGTGAGTGAAGCTAGGCGGATGGAAAACCCTAGTGAGTGAAGCTAGGTGAAAGTCCCGGTGAGTGAAGCCGGGCAAGGAAATCCAGATGGATCAAGGATGATCGGACATCCGGTGTGGAAGTCCAAGTAGGTCAAAGGATTGATCGGATACTTGGCATGAAAGAAAAGTCCAAGTAGGTCAAAGGGATTGACCGGATACTTGGCACAGAGAAAAGTCCAAGTGGGTCAAAGGGATTGACCGGACACTTGGTAAGGGAGTCCTAGCAGGTCAAGGGAGTGACTAGATGCTAGGCATGACATACCAACAGGTCAAGGTTGACCGGATGTTGGTTTGGGAGGTTTGGGACTTGGTTTTGGACAAAAATCAAGTGCTGGATCGATCAGTGGATCGATCCAGGCTCTGGATCGATCAGTGGATCGATCCAGACCTGTCCCAGCGAACAGAGATCGATCCAGAGGTCCCAATCGATCAGTGGATCGATTGGGACGCGGTTGCTTCGCGCGATAAGCGCTGGATCGATCCGTGGATCGATCCAGGCGTTTTCCCAGAGCACAGAGGCGCTCTGGATCGATCCGTGGATCGATCCAAAGCCTCCCCGATCGATTGGGAACATTCGAATCGATCGGGATCCGACCGTTGGCGTCGATAAAGGCCGCAGGCGTTCATTTCCTTCGGCATCTCTTCTCCGATTCACTCCAGATCTTCGCCAGCTCCTCCACAGCACTCTCAAAGCTCGTGATCGCCAGTTCTTGAAGGTTCTTGGAATCTCTCCGAGTCAAGAGGCGGATCAAAGACAAGAAGAGAAGCTAGGGTTAGGGTTTTCTGCATTCATTGTAAGCTTTGCGCTTGTATTTTGTTTCCCTTTCCTTCTTCTTGTACCGAGAGTCTTGTAGGGCTTCTCCGCCCTTGGTAGTTACCATAAAGGAGAGTTTTATTTAGTGGAGGGTGTGTGTGTTGGTGTGGATCCTTGGATTAGTCACCTCTTGTGAGGTGGATACCAAGTAAACCAACCGTGTTAGCGTTGTTGCATTTGTTTCTGTATTTTCCGCTGCATATTCTTGAAGAAACAAGCAACGCCGAGCAACGCCAAGCACCGAGCGAACGCGACGAGCTATTCACCCCCCCTCTAGCTACTTTTGGTCCTAACAAGTGGTATCAGAGCAAGGCCGCTCTTCACCGGAATCATCGCCGGAAGGGTCAAGCATAACAAGAAAAGCTAGAGGGTGAAGAAGTTGAAGCAAATTCTTCAAGTTCAAGACTTTATCAAGCTCAACTTCAAGATGCAATTCCAAGATGGACTTGGATTTGACACAAGGGTGGCTCCACCATACACATCGGCAAGCTTCGATTCTTGGAGATCAAGAATCGAAAACTTTCTTATGATGGAGATAGAGCAATGGTTTGCTCTAATGGAAGGCTTCAAAGCTCCAACGAACTCCAAGGGCAAGCTTCTAAAGAAAAGCAGATGGAGCTCAGAGCAAATTCAAAGGGGCGAGGCAAATGACAAAGTGACCAAGCTTCTGGTCAACTTATTGCCTAGCCACATCTTGGCTCGAGTTGGAGAATTCGAAGATGCCAAGGAGCTTTGGAGCAAATTGGCCAAGCTTCATGAAGAGATCCCCTCCACTGTACAAGATCATGAAGAATCCAAAGAGGGTGACTCTTTGGAGCAAGACCAAAAGGAGGATTCCGAGGTTGATAGATGCTCAACCTCCGAAGAAGAGGAAATCCAAGATGCTTCATCCTCAAGGGAATGCAACGAAGGGAACAAGGAGGGAGCATACTCCTTGTTTCATATTCAAGATGATGAAGCCTCCACCTCTAGGATTGAGGGGGAGCAATCCTTGGTGACACCGGATCAAGAAGAAGGAGAAGCTTCTACATCCGGGTCAAGAGAAGAAGAGGAGGAAGAAGCTTCTACCTCCACAAGTCAAGAAAAATCAAATGGAGGAGAATCAAGGTCCTATCAAAAGGAAGTTTCTACCTCTGGATCCAAAGAAAAAGATGCCACCCCTACAAGCAAAGGTATGAATATTTCAATTAATAATAAAAATCATATAATATGTTTTGAGTGTAGGGAACATGGGCACTACAAGAGCAAGTGCCCTAAATTGGCCAAGAAGAAGGGCCAAGTGACACAAAAGGGCAAGGTGAAGCCCAAGGAGACCATCCCCGGAACGAAGAAGAGCAAGGAGCATATCATATGCTTCTCTTGCAATCAAAAGGGGCATTACCGAAGTCAATGCCCCAAGGGAAGAAGGTGGTCACGGCTCAAGGAGGCACTAGTCAAGGGGGAGCCTCTAAGGTAAAAAGGAAGGTAACTTTCATTGAGCCTATTCCCTTACAAAATGGTAAAAAGCATGCTAGGTCAAATTTCTATCATTTTAATGCTATTTACCATGAAAATAGAAAGCATGATAGCGTTAAAGAAAAACATATAGCTTTTCATGCTAAAACTACTACACCTAAGACTAGGAATGTAGGTAAAAGTCTAGGTAAAAACTCTAAGGATTGCAGCTACAAGCCTAGAAACAAAAATGCTCATGAACTTAATGGAAAACCAAAAACTAAGGACTTAGTGATGGAAAATCAAGTCTTGAGGTCAAGACTTGATAAAATTGAAAAGACCCTAAAAAGGATGGAAAATATCCTATTAGGGTAAAATGAGCATAACCTAGGTCTAGGGGTACAAAAGTCATCCAATGGCCATAGAGGTTTGGGATACAAGCCAAAGGCTAAGAAGGATGTGCCCTCTTACCATAGAGTTCCATATAGTTATGGAACAAACCCTAGGTCTAGTGGTCAAACCAAAAATACTAAGGAAGTCATCCCTAAGAGTATTTTTGCAATAAATGTGACTAAGGCTTCTAAGAAGTCTAAGAAAGTTACAAACAAGGTCACAAGAGAGGCTATCCCTAGAGTTGACCTAGAAAGTGTGACCAAGGCTTCTAAGAAGCCCAACAAGGTCACTAGGAAGGTATCTAGGGAAGTTATCCCTAGTAAGTACCTAGAGCATCCAAGGAGCATCAATAGGTGTTGGGTTCCTAGGAGCATCTTCTCTACCCCATAGATGGGTTAGAGAGTGTCAACTCCGATTAGAAGGGTAGTTAACCCAACTTTGAGGAAATTGACACTCAAGGAGCATTTTCAAGGTTTTAGTTAACCTTTGAAAATGAAATGGAATTATTGATTACTCCCTGAAAGAGTAAAATGTGCCTAATGGTGAAAAATTGTTTTTATCTTAAAATGTCACAAATTGGGAAAACCTTGAGAAATACCAAGTTGGGATTTTGGTATTCTCTTGGAAATTTAAGGCAATCCGGGCCTTGATTTATGTAATCACTCTTGAGGAAAAATGGAATATGCCAACATTTGAGGACATGTTTATTTTCAATTGGCATACATTAAATCAAGGAAATTAGAAATGCCAATTTAGGTTTTGGCATTCTCTTGAAGTACTTTAGGGCAATCTAGGTTTAAGGTGTAAGTTTAGCTAAGACTTTAAGGATACTTAGATAGTTAATCTAGGTATATTTTATTTATGCTAAATCTTGTCATGATTATTTGCCCATCATATGTCATGACATCATGTCTATTTTTACATTCATGTTTTATTATGAAAATCCAAAAATACCATGTCATGACATTCATACATCATGTAGCAATAGGATATTTTCTTTTGAAAATTATTTTCTTTTGATGTATGCCATAACATAATCATGCATTAAGTTTAATTCCTTGTAATTAAGGACAAATGGCATTTAACGACACTTATTGACAAGTGACATCCTAGGTGGATGTCTAATATTTCTAAAATGCCTAGATAAATATGCATGATCCCTAGATTAGGGCAAAAACCAAAATCTACATCTCACAAAGACTATAAGGTGACTTGTATGTGTTTTAGTGCATATTATATACAAGTGAGATGTTAGGATGATGAACAAAGCTCAAGATGTTGATTTAGTGCATTCCTTTGAGTTTTAAATTCATCAAAACACATAGTTATGTGTTTTCCCATCATTGGGAAAGCTAATGTACAAGTCATGTGCATTATGCCCAAGGAACATGATGGGATATTGGTTTTGAAAATGTTTTCAAAATGATTTTGGAAAACCTTGGTGAAGGCTATCTTTTGATAGTAATCACCATTGAATAGTTAGACACAAACTTGAAGAAAACACTAAAGTTTTTGCAAGTTCTCAAGTTTGTGTCAATCTTTGAAAATATGAAGTATTTTCATAGAAAACTATTTTTCCGTGATAGTAAACGCCCTAAATAATGTCTACACGAAATTTCATAATTTTTGGATTTTTGTAGAATTTTCTAGGGGTTTCTGAAGTTGACTGAAATGGAATTTCAGCAACTATCAGAGCTCCGATCGATCCATGGATCGATTGGAGTTCCTGAATCGATCCATGGATCGATTCAAACGGCAATTCCCGCGAGCAGAAGCTCGCTGGATCGATCAGCCGATCGATCCAGGGAGTCTGAATCGATCAGTGGATCGATTCATAAAGGTTCAATCGATTGGAACCCAACTTCAATCGATCCAAGTTGCTGGTTTTGGCTGGGAAGGCCTGATTTCAGCATCTTTGAACCTATTTTAGTCTAGGTAACCATTCCAAACCCCTAAAATATATTTGTATCCATAAAAAGGGTGTTTTCATATGAAAACAAGGATGGGTTGGTTAAGGAAGGCTAAGTTGAAGTTTAGGTTGAGGTGTGTTTCAAATTTTGAATATTTGAACTCAAAACTTCTAAATTTGGGTTTCCTAATGTTTTAGGGATTCCAAGTCATTGTTGGTGCAATGACAGAAGTTACCACCATGTCTTTAGGGGGAGGGACTCTTTAAAGACATGAAAATTATTTTTCATGAACCTTGGAAGGTGGTTAACCTTCTGTTGTGAACTTGCTCAAGGTTGAGCATTTAAACTTGAAATGGGGAGAAATGGGGAGTGGATATCCTCATTATTTCAAGTGGACACTCAAGTGGTAGATAATGCTCAAGGTTGGGTAGTTGTCTACATTGAGGGAGAAGTTAAGGATAAATGAAGGGTATGGGACCTTCATTATCGTGTTGATCACAACGAGTGATGTTGTGAACAACGATGAGCAACTCTTCAGGGGGAGAGTCTTCAACAAATGGATTTGTTGAAGTGTGCCCAGAATTGGAGCATAGGTTGATGTGTGTCCAACGATGGGTTGATGTGTGCCAATAGAGGGAGAATGTATGGTTAAGCTTAGGCCTTCATTACCTATGGGAAGGTCATAGGGGGAGAATGAAAGGACTCATGAAAGGGAGTAAGTTAGCCTTTCATTACCTAGAGGGAGTTTGCCCTCTTAGGGGGAGAATGAAGAGCTTAATTTATGCTTTCATTACCTAGTGGCATGAAGAAGGAGACTATGGGATTAGCCTAACTTACATATGGGATTGTAAGTGTTATTGTGGTATTGTCAAACATCAAAAAGGGGGAGATTGTTGGTGCAATATCCCTCAGGTCAAGGTTGACCTGGGTAACCAAGATGAGTCAGTTTGGGTTTAGATGTTTGACAATAAGATATTGATTGAAGAAAAGTCAAGTAGGTCAAGGTTGACTGGATACTTGACTGGGAAGTCCTAACTGGGATGTTAGGCAAAATGAAAGACCTAGTGAGTGAAGCTAGGCGATGAAAGTCCGTGAGTGAGGCAGTAGGAAGACCCAGTGAGTGAAGCCAGGCAGAAGGAAGTCCTAGTGAGTGAAGCTAGGCGGATGGAAATCCCTGGTGAGTGAAGCCGGTGAAAGTCCTAGTGAGTGAAGCTAGGCGGATGGAAATCTGGTGAGTGAAGCCGGTGAAAGTCCTAGTGAGTGAAGCTAGGCGGATGGAAAACCCTAGTGAGTGAAGCTAGGTGAAAGTCCCGGTGAGTGAAGCCAAGGGAAAATCCAGATGGATCAAGGATGATCGGACATCCGGTTGGGAAGTCCAAGTAGGTCAAAGGATTGACCGGATACTTGGCATGAAAGAAAAGTCCAAGTAGGTCAAAGGGATTGACCGGATACTTGGCACAGAGAAAGTCCAAGTGGGTCAAAGGGATTGACCGACACTTGGTAAGGGAGTCCTAGCAGGTCAAGGAAGTGACTAGATGCTAGGCATGACATACCAACAGTCAAGGTTGACCGGATGTTGGTTTGGGAGGTTTGAGACTTGGTTTTGGAAAAAATCAAGTGTCGGATCGATCGGTGGATCGATCCTGGATCGATCGCTGGATCGATCCGACAGCCCAATCGAGCCTGGATCGATCCGTGGATCGATCGAGGTCCCGTCGTGGATCGATTGGGACGCGGCCGCTTCGCGCGATAAGCGCCGGATCGATCCGTGGATCGATCCGGTGCGTTCCCGCGAACAGAGCGCCGGGATCGATCCTGGATCGATCCAAAGCCTCCCGATCGATTGGGAACATTCGAATCGATCGGGATCCGACCGTTGGCGTCGATAAAGGCCGCAGGCGTTCATTTCCTTCGGCATCTCTTCTCCGATTCACTCCAGATCTTCGCCAGCTTCTCCACAGCACTCTCAAAGCTCGTGATCGCCAGTTCTTGAAGGTTCTTAGAAGCTCTCCGAGTCAAGAGGCAGATCAAAGACAAGAAGAGAAGCTAGGGTTAGGGTTTTCTGCATTCATTGTAAGCTTTGCGCTTGTATTTTGTTTCCCTTTCCTTCTTCTTGTACCGAGAGTCTTGTAGGGCTTCTCCGCCCTTGGTAGTTACCATAAAGGAGAGTTTTATTTAGTGGAGGGTGTGTGTGTTGGTGTGGATCCTTGGATTAGTCACCTCTTGTGAGGTGGATACCAAGTAAACCAACCGTGTTAGCGTTGTTGCATTTGTTTCTGTATTTTCCGCTGCATATTCTTGAAGAAACAAGCAACTCCGAGCAATGCCAAGCACCGAGCGAACGCGACGAGCTATTCCCCCCCCCCCCCCCCCCCTCTATAGCTACTTTTGGTCCTAACAGGTTGGGCCTCCTTGGATTGGACTGCCTTCTTTAGGTCCCTCTTGTTGAAGCCTTTCTTCTTCTTGTAGAATCTTTTCACCAGGTTCATGAGTTCAATGGTTAGTTCATTGTCTTCTTCTTATAAGTCGATTTCTGCTTCCGGCTCCTGTTCGGTTCTTCGATGTGATCTTGATTCGCGAGCTCCACCGGTACCTGCAAGCAAAGTAATTCCTTTCTCGGAAGGCTGTGTATTAGTCTGCTCATAAAGCTCGAATTCTGAAAATAGCTCGTCTAATCTAATTGAAGATAAATCTTTGGAGACTTTGTAGGCATCTACCATTGATGCCCACAATGTACTCCTAGGGAAAGAGTTAAGTGCATACCTTATGATGTCCCTATTCTCGACCTTTTGACCAATTGCGTGAAGGGAGTTGAGGATGTCTTGTATACGTGCATGGAGTTGATAGGCTGTCTCATCTTCCTACATTTTTAGGTTATACAATTTATTAAGCAACAAGTCACGTTTACTTACTTTTGTGTCAGAGGTTCCCTCGTAGAGTTCGATCAGCTTCTCCCAAAGCTCTTTTACGCTGGAGAATGGTCCAACTTTGTTGAGTTCCTCCTTGGTTAGTCCGCATTGGAGGGTGCAGGTTGCTCTGGCATCAGCTTCAACCTTCTTGATTAGGGACGGTTCCCATTTTTCGCAGGGTGTTGGCTTGCCGTCTTCGTCGGATGGCAGTTGTAGTCCGGTCTTGATTATCATCCACGTGTCGAATTGTGTCTTGAGGAAGGTTTCCATTCGCCCCTTCCAATATCCGAAATCTTCTCTTGAAAAAAGTGGGGGGCGAACGGTGCTAAAACCTTCTTGTTGGGCCATTTAAAATCCTGAATGACAAAAACAATAAAACCGGTTCCAAGACTGGGTCTTGGATTAGTAGTGTGGGAGAAAGAAGGGAAAATGAGCTTGAGTGGTATTGTACCAACCTCGAGCAAAACCGATTCGATAAAACAATTAGAATGTAGCTATTAAGCTAATTCTAATTTGACTTCGAAAAATCTGAAAATACCACGAAAAAAAATATTTTGAATAGTGGTTGCACTGATTCAAAATGACTCTGCTCTGATACCAATTGTTGGATCGAAAGTGCTAGAGGGGGCGTGAATAGCGCTCGTGGTTTTCACTGTTTCGAATTCGTAAAACTATCGAGTTATAAAGCAGCGGAAATAAAAATGTACAAACACACAAAAGACATTAGAGGTTACTTCGTTCGGAGCCTATCTCGACTCCTACTCGAAGGCCCGCGGTCGTTGACCGCTTTCGGTGGGCAACAACTATAAGTTTGAAAATACTACAGATTAAGTACAATAAACAGAAGTTAAAGTATACCGACAACACTTAAAAATAGCGAATTTGGAGTTCCGGGTCATCGGGATGTTGCTACAGCACTTCGGGGTTGTTGAGTTTGCAGCTTGTCATAAGAGAATTTCTTAGGAGCAGTTGTTCTGAGCTGCTGGTCGAGTGCTGCTTATAAAGGGTGTTCAAGGCGCCTTGAAAGTCATCCAAGGCACCTCCAGGATGGTCGAGTCGCCCGCGTGGATCAAGCCTGAACTGGTCGTGACTTATCCCTTCAAGGTGCCTTCTGTGCTCTCCAAGGCGCCTTCAAAGCCCGGTCTAAGGCGCCTCCGGTCTGGACCAAGGCGCCTCCACTGAGCTGCGCTGGCAGAAGCTGGCTCGCACCCGAGGCACCTCCAAGCCCCATGGAGGTGCCTCGGACATTGTACATCCGAGTTTAGCTTGTGTTTTTTGGTACCTGCAAAATGCGTTAGTCCAGAGTACCTGCAATACAGAGTTAGTTCATAATAATAATAATGAATTAAAGTTTGACAGTCTCCCGACTGTCTGAGTCTAACTTCATATTTCTGACCAGAAACCCTAGGTCGACCCGACGCCTACTGTTCCCTCTACGGGGAACGCGTCCTCACCTACTCCACTCAAGAGATTTACCTATTGCCAGTGCGATCCTCCAGATCGACTGGACTTTTGCTCGGTGCTCGATGCTTCCGGACTTTCTGCTGGACTTCCGCTTCCCGGCTAGTCCAGTCTTTCACCTGGTCCGCGACACCAGGACTTTCCACCTAGGGTTACCCCCCCCCCCTAGGACTTTTGCCTGAAGCGCTCGACCCACCAAGACTTTCCGCATAGGGTTACCACCCCTTATGACTTAGGGTTACCACCCCCTAGGGTTTTCACTTGCCTAACCACAACTAGGACTTTTCCTGAAACACTTAAACAAACTTGTTAGATCACAACATAACCTTAACTTTGAATCCTTTGTCATTATCAAAACTTAGGTTCGATCGTCAGATGCTTCCCACACCAACAGTAATGTCCTGCTCACCACACGTGAAGCACATTATGTGCCATTTCTTCTCCTTCTTCTTCTTGGCCCCATCATTCTTACAAACCACATTAGTATCTAAAATAATTTGAGTGGGTTTAGGTTTTAACTTCTTGAGCAAGGGGCATCTACTCTTGTAATGTCCTTTCTCATTGTAATTGAAGCACACAATGTGATCCTTTGACTTGACTTCGGTGGAGACGCTTATAAGGTTGACTTCCAAGACCTCTTCTTCATCCATCTTGGCTTCTTCTTCAACTTTTGAGGATGTTTCCTCATCCACACTTATGGATGGTCTTTCTTCATCCTTCTCCTCCTCGGATGTTGAACATGAGTCAACTTCCGGTTGCTCCTCCTCTACTTGAGCCACTTCATCCTCCTCTTCGAATTTTTCTTCTTCTTGTGTAAACATAGGTTCTTCCCATGGAACCTTCTTTATCTTGCTCCATAAATCATAGGCATTCTCATATTCACCTACATGACTCATCATGTCATTAGGTAAAAATATCAATTAAAATTGATATTACCTTTGAATTTTCCTTTGACCGTGAAGTTTGCTCCTCCGTCCAATAACGTGATTGGAGTTTCTTTCCTTTCTTGTCTCTTGGGACTTCAAACGACTCCTTAACCACCATCAGAGTATCCCAATCCATATCGAAGAAGACCTTCATCTTCATCATTCAATACATGATATCCCATAAGCCTGCTCCTTCAAACTTTAAAGGTGCTATCAAGTCGGTCATCTTTTTAAGTGTTACTCTTCTCGGCGGTTAGTCCGGTGAAGTGCGTCCTCGCTCTGATACCAATTGTTGGGGATCTTGTATGGCCGACTAGAAGGGGGTTGAATAGGCATTTCCCCCAAGTTGATCGCTTCCTACGTATTCGTTAGTGCGTAAGTGGAATAATACAAAAATAAATAGAAAGCTAATCTATTTGCCATTTCCCCCAAGAAGGAAATGCAAACCGCTAACACGTTTGTTTACGTGGTTCAGATATAACTTGCTTCTACTCCACGACTATCCGTAAGGTAGATAATCCCTCAATCCATAGGTAGATTAGTCCTTGGAAACTCTGGCTAGCTCAAGTCTTCTTATGGGTGGAGAAACCTAACCACAACACTCATTAAGACCTCTAGGATTACACAAGCACTTGAGCACTTAGGTGACTACTAATTAGGGTTAACCACCACTAATTTCGTCACCTTGGCCAGCCATCCCAAGCTCCATCTTATAGAGCTTGGGAAGAAACAACCTTGCTATTTTTATCATTACCAGTCGACTGGTCCTTGCACCAGTCGACTGGTCCTTGCACCAGTCGACTGGTACCTAGCCAACGACTCTCTACTAGTCGACTGGTCCATACAACAGTAGATTGATCCCAGCCGTTCAGGAACAGAACCTCTCTGTGCTCACCCCCAATCGACTGGTACAACCCTAAACTTAGGATTTCCCATCCCGAGTACATTTCTCTCGCACTCAAACCCTCACGACTCACTTGACTCTTCTTTGCAGCCTTGGCCTCTTGCCTTCAAGCCTACTTCCTTTGGCTCTCGTCCCTCAGATGCATCCAAGCCCACGGCTCGTCCCCAATGTCATCCTTTGTGTATGCCTTGAAGTCGCTTCCCTCGGCCCTTATCCTTGCTGCCTTGTCCACGGTCCCTTGGATGCTCCATCCTTAACTAGACCCAAAGCCATCAAGCTGAGTCATATGTGTATCCTGTAAACCTGCACAACTCAAATACACATATCAAATACAAGGATGAACCTAACTTAAACCCTTTGCCCAAACACCAAAATACATGGTCACACGGACCAGTGGTATTGCTCCAACATGTACCCCAAGTTCTTGATTAATGTCATTAAGAAAGAAACAACTCTAGAAAATCTTTTATAGGTTACATGTCATCCAATCGCTAGAGTTATCTAATTTACTTCTAAACGATAGCACTGGAGTATCCACTCCAATTAGCATGCCCTAACAAGGATTAGTCTCTATGTTAAGATCTCTTGACTTTAGAAAATGGGTAAGTATCGATGCCCTCTATCACTAATGGCATATATGTCCTGTTGAATAGGATCCTCTATCACTAAGGATCCCTCAGTTCTCTAGTATTCTAGCAACCTTAACATAGAGAAAAATCACTCACATCTACATGAATTGACATCACACATATTTCGTCAAATACATACAAGGCACAACACATATAGAACATGATATAAACACTTCATAGCACAAGAAAATGTCCAAATACATAGTTCATATATCACAATACATCACAACTACTTCCTACATCCTAGATACAGAAATCTACTCCATTACAAGGGAATACAATCCAAAGACAAAGAATAACGTAAACTATAACTCAATATATAGAGATAGAGAGAAGAGATGCTTATCTTTGAAGCGTAGTGTCCTTGGAAGTGCTCCATTGCTCCGGAGTTTGATGAATCAGCGAAGATGAAAGATCTAGGGTTCCCCCAAGGAGGAGAACCCTTCTCCAAGGAATGGGGATGAGCCTTGAGCCAAAGATTGCCCAAAAGGGGTGAAAAATTCTACAAATAGGGTAGGGCACGAGCCGGGTATGGCCCGTGCTATGGCCATGTGTCATCCACATGGACGGAGCCTTCTTAGTCTCGGTCTGGGTGACACGTGTTAGTGCATGGACCACCAAACGATCGAACCTGAGTTTTGATTATGTCAAAGAGTCCAAAGTTAAATTGTCTTGCGATCTAACAAGGTTGATTGAGCTTGCAGGAAATGTCCTAAGTGTGCTTAGGCAAAAGTCCTAGTGGATTCTAGGCAGGTAGAAAACCCTAGGGGTGGTAACCCTAAGTCCTAGGGGGTGGTAACCCTAGTTGATGAAAAGTCCAAGCTGCAGTTAGGCAGGTGGAAAACCCTAGCGGGCGGTAACTCTAGATCCTAGGGGGTGGTAACCCTAAGTGGAAAATCTTGGCGGGTCGAGCGCTTCAGGCAAAATCCTAGAGTCGGAGACTCTAGGTTGAAATCCTAGTCGTCGCGAACTGGGTGGAAGTCTGGACGGGTCATCCAACATGAAGACCGAAAGCCTCGCACGCTGAGAAAAAAATCCAGTCGGTTTGGAGAACCGGTCTAGCAACAGGTAACTTCTCATGAGAGGAGTAGGTGAGGACGCATTCCCAGAAGAGGGAACTGTAGGTGTCGGTTCGACCTAGAGTTTCAACGAAACTCAAAGTCAGAACCGAACAATCTGGAGACTGTCAATCACTTATATTTATTCATATTTTATTTTCCTAACTCTATTTTTCAAGGTATGTTTGGTATTTTGGTCTAACATATCTTGCAAGGAGAAAATAGGACTTAAAAAGCTTCGATGAAGTAGGGCAGAAGGTGCCTTGAAGGAGCTTGAAGGCGCCTTGGATGCTGGATGGAAGGTGCCTTCCATAGAGCTTGAAGGCGCCTTCGGATCGATAAACAGCGCAGGCCACAGAAGCTATCATCTCTGATGCGGAAGGGATAAGAATCCCTGCTGGAGGCATCTTCCATGGAGGTTGAAGGCGCCTTCAGCCGGCTATATAAGGCGGTCTCTACCAGATGCATAACAACGACACAATGAACAACTTCTGCTTCTTTGAGCTATTCAGAAAACACTTCTACGACGCCCAAAAGCTCCGACGACGGTTCTATTGAAAATTTTCTTATACAAGGTTGTCAGTATTCTTTAAATTTCTAATTACTTGTAAAACTCTATTTGTAATCTTTCTAATTGATTAGTGATTGTCTATCGAAAGCACTCTTACGTGCGGGCCTTGGAGTAGGATTCACCACAGACTCCGAACTAAGTAAATTCTTGGTGTTTGCATTGGCTATCTTTGTTTTTCGCTATGCATTTACTCAAAATGAATGAATTAGCCATGAGGGCTATTCACCCCCTCTAGTGTTTTACGATCCTACAATTGGTATCAGAGCGAGACTGGTCTGATTTGGTGAAACCACCAATCGAGCAGGGGGATCCTTTTTTCAAAAATAAAACTACATATCATTTTTGCTTAAAAAATATTCATTTTCATCTCTTCACCATTTATTAGTATTGAAAAAATATCACATTTAACAAAATTTGAAATAATATTTTTATTAATATTTTATTATTGTTTTCCTGAAATTAGTAAATTAATATTTTTATTTTTCTCCCGCACTACTAATCCAAGACCAAGTCTTGGAATATTTGTTATTATTTTTTTCTGTGTGAGATTCCTCTTTAATGGCTCACCAAGAAGAGTTTAGCACTGCACACCCTCGCCTCTTCTCCGGCGAAGACTTCAGCTACTGGAAGAGCCGAATGGAGTACCACCTCAAGACGCAAGTTTAGATGTGGATATTCATCCAAACTAGTCTCGAACTCCCACTCAACGACACTAAAAAGCCAGTATCATGCCAGAACTGGGACACAACCTTGATGAAGAAAATTGAGGTCGACGCCAAAGCAACATGCACTCTTCAATGCAGCCTAACCAAAGAAGAATTTAACCGGGTCGACCCCTTTAAAAGCGCAAAAGAATTATGGGAGAAGTTGATCGACCTGCACGAGGGAACCTCAGACACCAAGGTAAGCAAACGCGATTTAATATTAAATAACGTTTACAATATAAAAATGCAGGAGGATGAATCGGCAAGCCAACTTCATGCACGGATTTAAGACCTTCTTAATGGCCTTCACACAATTGGACAGAAGGTGGAGAATCACGACATCATCAAGTATGTGCTCAATGTATTTCCGAGAATACCTTGTGGGCATCAATGGTAGATGCTTACAAGGTATCCAAGGATCTCTCGACAATTAGATTAGACAAATTATTTTCTAAATTCAATCTTCACGAGCAGACTAATACTACTCTGATTGAGAAAGGTATTGCTTTGATTGAAGGAATGAGTAGAACACAAGAATCAAAAGCAAAGCGCAGAACTGAACCCAAGTCCGAAGATGAACCAGACTTATAAGATGACAACGATGAGATTACAGCCAAACTCGTCAACCTTGTACAAAAACTCTACAAAAAGAAAAAAAGATTCACCAAGAAAGACATCAAGAAAGTGATTCAGTCCAAGACGGTGCAATCAAGTCCAAAAGTGAAGTCCGAAGTAACCTGCTATGGCTGCAATAAAAAGGGGCACATCAAAGTCAACTATCCGAACCAAAAAGAAACAAAGAAGCAAAGGAAGAAGAAAGCACTGCATGCGACATGGGATAAGTCTTCTTCAGAAGACTCTAACGAAGAGCTCGAACAATGAGCTTCCTCGTGCTTACGGCCCTGGAACAAGTTGACGAGTCTGAAACCGAGAGTGAGTCGGAAACAGAATCCGAGAGAAGCCACGAATTCGTATCCATTTCCGAAGGGCCTAACCCCACTGTAAGAACTTCTCAGATAGATAAATTGCATAACTTAGTTAACTATCTCATGTGTAAGTTAGCCAAATCCAACCTCTGAGTCAAGTCACTCTAAAGGAGGTAACAATTATTAAGGAGGAGACTAACCTAGTCCTTTGACTGAGCCAGTTCAAAATGGAAGTTCAACCCAAGTCCAACAACTTGAGGAAGAAAATTCCAATTTTAAAACTCAAGTTAAAGGACTTACAGACTCGTTGGAACGGTTCACCTTGGGTTCCAAGAATCTTGATCTGGTTCTTGGAAAACAAAGATCCGTTTACAACAGATCTAGACTTGGATTTAAGGCTAAATAGAAATATAGATCTTACGTATCACTTGTAAATAGAACAAATAGAAAATTAGTCCAAGCATGGGTCCCCAAGTCAAAGTTGATTAATCAATTTGGACTTGGTCAATATTAGATTCCCAAGGATCAAATCCACTACCTTGATAGACCCAATCAAGGTTATGATCCAGGGGGCGACGATAGAAAGACCATTTTTATCGATAGATAGATTTGTTTGATACTGCTTTACTGCTTTCATTATACATGCTTAGACTAGGGTGGATAAGGACATAGGCTTGATTCACACTTGACTAATTAAACCGAGGAGTTTCAGAAAGGAAATTAAATATCCAATTTCTTTGAAAGATTTTGTTTAGAAATGGTGGATGATCACATACCCAAGAAGGCCTAGTGCCTCTCCACAGCTAGAAAGCTAATCATTGAAATAAATATTTAATTGACTAACTGTAAAACCTTAGTCTAACTAAATTATAAATCAATCCTTAGATTGTAATCTAAATTGAACATTAACCATCTCACAAAATTCTATTAAAGTTCCCTGATTGAAAATCTAGAAAATGGTGAGATGGTCCTATGTTTAAAAAGTAGTTAATCAAATTTAAATTAATTAAACTCAATTAAAATTCAATTAAGTTTGAAATATAAAAAATTTTAAAATCTAATTAATTTCAAAATCTTAATTACAATGATTTTAAAAATCGTAATTATTTTCAAATGTTAATTTAATCTTCAAATTTTAATTATATTTTAAAATTAGAAATTCAAACTTATATTCTAAAATTCAAAATTTAAATTTATTCCAAAATTTAAAATTCAAATTCATTGAAAATTCAAAAATCTCAATTTCAATATTGATAAAATTAAAATAAAATGAACTCTGTCTCACACAAACTCATAAGTTTTACATATTTAATAACTTAGAAAGGGTGAGATGAAAAATTAGAAAAATAGAAAACTACCTTGAAAAATTAGAAAAATAGATAATTTCCTTTATCTTATACATGCTTGGACTCTATGATCCTCAAAATATTTTTAAGGCATTAATCAAAGGGGAGTGAAAGGAGTCAAGTTAAGTTTTTTTTTTAAAGTTAAAGTATTCTTTTTCAAAATTTTAAAGTTAAACTTTTCATTTTGCTCTTTAAAATGTTAAAGTTTTTTTTTAAAAGGATATTCAATTTTCCTATTTAACTATTTTTTAAAATAATCCTTAAATATTTTATTTGAAAAAGTAAGTTTAAATAATTTTGTATCTAGAAAAATAAGTTTTTTTTTTTTAAAAAAAAAGAAGAGGTACTTAACTAGGCTTCTTATCAAAATCATTTTTAAGTTAAGTACTTAACTAAGCTTTTTTATCAATTTTTTAACTAAGTATTTAACTAAGTTTTTTATGAAAATCCTTTTTAATCTAAGTACTTAACTGAGCTTTTATCAATATTTTTTTAAAGGTAACTACTTAACTAAATTTTGATCAAATTTTTTGAAACTAAGTTTTTATCAATTTTTTTTTAATCTAAATACTTAACTAAGCTTTTTATAATTTTTTTTTAAAAAAAAAACTAAGTACTTAACTAAGTTTTGATAAAGCTAAGTATTTGATAAATTTTTTTAAAAAGAATTCATCTTCTTAGCTAAGTATTTTTTACAAGAAATTCTTTTTAAAGTTAAATGTTTTATCAAAATATTTTTTAAACCTAAGTGTTTATCAAAATCCTATTAGAACTATGTTTTTTCTAACTCTTTTTCAAAATCTATTATTTCCAAAGCTTAAGTTTAGCTAAGTTTTTTTTTTCAAAAGCTAAGTCATTTTCAACTCTTAAAAATTAGTTAAGTTTCTTTTTGCTACCTTTCAGGGGGAGCTTAAACTTAAACAGAGTAAATTTTTTTTACTATCTTTATATGTTAAACAACATTCTCTCTACTTATTTTCTTTTTGATATATGTCAAAGGGGGAGAGAGAGGTTAAATTTAACTGAAACATAATTGTTATGAATGGGGGAGCATAAAGTTTTTTTTTAAATCATTGTATTTATGCTCATGCTAAAAGTCCTTAATTATTGTTATATATTACTTAACTTTGAACCAGGTTGTCATAATCAAAAAGGGGGAGATTGTTGGTGCAGGGAGCACCAGACGATCGAACCTGAGTTTTGATTATGTCAAAGGGTTCAAAGTTAAGTTGTCTTGTGATCTAACAAGGTTGATTGAGTGCACAAGAAAAGTTCTAAGTGTGCTTAGGCAAAAGTCCTAGTGGATTCTAGGTAGGTGGAAAATCCTAGGGGGTGGTAACCCTAGGTCCTAGGGGTGGTAACCTTAGGTGATGAAAAGTCCTAGCTACGGTTAGATAGGTGGAAAACCCTAGGAGGCGGTAACCCTAGGTCCTAGGGGGTGTTAACCCTAGGTGGAAAGTCTTGGTGGGTCGAGTGCTTCGGGCAAAATTCTAGAGTCTAGAACTCTAGGTTGAAATCCTAGTGGTCGCGGATCAGGTGAAAGTTTGGACGGGTCGTGGAGCGGGCATCCAGCATGAAGACCAGAAGCCTCGAGCGGTGAGAAAAAATCCAATCGGTCTAGAGGACTGGTCTGACAACAGGTAACTTCTCTTGAGAGGAGTAGGTGAGGACGTGTTCCTCGAAGAAGGAACAATAGGTATTGGTTCTACCTAGAGTTTTAACGAAACTCAACGTCAAAACCGGATAGTCCAGAGACTGTCAATCACTTATATTTATTCATATTTATTATCCTAACTCTATTTTGCAAGGTATGTTTGGTATTTTGGACTAACGTATCTTGCAGGGAGCAAAAGTGACTTAAAAAGCTCCGATGAACAGTGTCTCAGGTGCCTTGGGCATCATGGCTGCAACTGCGCAAGAAGTAGGGCAGAAGGCTCCTTGAAGGAGCTTGAAGGCGCCTTGGATGCTGGATGGAAGGCACCTTCGGATAGAGCTTGAAGGTGCCTTCGGATGGATTGTAACACCCCAAATTTCATAATTTCGAGTCCTAAAAGACCTTATTAAAATCTAGAAATGCTTTAGAAAAATTCTAGAGATTTTTAGGAATTTATAGAATATTTTTATGTAATTTTTGGAGGTCGTTTGGTATTTTTACTAAACGAAGGAAGTTTCGAAAAAAAAATGTCCAAGCCGAGAATTGAACCCACGACCTTTGATTCGGTCAAAACTCGGCTGACCAGGTGGGAAAACGGATTTTTCTATTTAGAATTGGTAGCAAATTTATTTAAGTATTAGTTAATTAACAGAATATTAAGGTTATAAAGAGAGGAACTTAGGGTGGGATAATTACCCGTAACCTAGCTTTTCTCTTCCTCCTCTCGCGTGCGCGGTGATTTTTGCCCGAGCGAAACCGAAGCCAAGATTAGGGTTTTCTCCGGCGTCGGCTTGAGGTTCTCAGAGGGGTTTCTTCACCTCCTTAAGCTTTTCTCGTCGAGGAGAAATGGAGAGCACGAAGAGGGGCCGGAAATTTCAATCTTCCGAGCCCTATAAGCACTAGAAGGTTTCTCCTTCGGCTGTGAGTTCAAGAACACGATGTAAGTTGCTACTCACCTGCAGAAGGATAGTTCCGGATTCGTATTCCTTCTTGTTTTTGAATTTTCTGTGAAGATTGGGAATTCATGTTTGCTGCCGTGAATTCCTTCTTTCGGTTTCGTGTTTGATTAGGGGTTTAAGAAGGGTTCAAGGAAATTCTTTCTGCTTGAATTTCTGCCGCAGCATGTTTTGCCCTAAGGTTTTTCTATTGCCTTATGAAGGGTTCGGTTATGAACATGTTTACATGGAACTTTAATCTCAGCAGGTTATAGTTTTGTTGTGCTAAGAATTTGAGATGAAATAAGCCTTATAGGGGTAAAATTCCAACAGGTTTCAATTATGTTGTTGATTTCGTGAATTACTGTTGTTAAGCTTTGTAGTATTGGCGTTTTATTTCACTGCCATGTTGTTCCCTTTCTGGTTAGGGTTATGTTCTATTGATGTTTTAGTAGTATATGTTCTTGGCTTCCTTCCTTTTAAGTTCTGTTGTAAAAAAAATTAGTATCCTATTGCTAGATATTAGATTTGATTTTATTCTATGATGTTCTTGAAGTAACTCAAGGTTTCTGTGCTTGATTCGGTTGAGATCTTAGAGTAGATTTGGTGACTTCCGTAGGAATTCTATTTTCACTGTATGATATGATTTACGAGTTTTGATTCGAAGATGCGTGAAGACTTGATGAATCAGATTCTGTTTCAAGGGTCATGGAGATGTGTTACTGGAATGTTTTGAAAGGTTTTTGGTGCCTCGGTGTTGCTCGACAGAATGTTTCCTTGAATTTTAGTTAATTTGGTGAGTGGGGGTTTGATTCAACATCGTAGTGTGTTTTCATGAGGTGGATTTGGCTTCTCTTTGGGGATGTGTCGCATGCCTACTGGGTTGGTATTCTGTGAACAGTTTTGGATTGGTTTCAAGATTGTTTTATTTCCTAATGATGCTTTTGAGTTTTAGATGAAGTTGTTTAAGTTGGTTGCAGTATTTCTGATACCAATCTGTCCATATGGAATAGAGTTTAAAAGGGAAGACTTACTATCTTTTGAAATCCGTCTTGAAGTCTGTTTTCGTGATGTGAAGGGGTTTAAGTTCTGTGGATTTTTAGTTTGAAATTTTTATGCAGTTCTGGAGTCCTTGTTATTGGACAGCATGTATAGTTAGTTGCAATTCCTTATGTTCACAGCAAGTCTTAATGAATTGAACTTGTTTTATGCAACTCTAGAATCTATATGTACATATAGTATTCTACTTAATCCTTTTAGGGATTCATGAGAAGTTATGAGTAAAGTAAAGACCAAGGTCTGAAGAAGAAAAAGATAAATATTTAAAAGTTTAAGAAGTATAAGTTTTATAGAGTTTCAAGTTTTAACCAGTTAGACCCTTTTGTTATCAATTGTTTAACATGCTATTAGATTCTTTGTTAGTGATCCTTTAACCTGCAATTATAGTTTTAAGTTTAGCATGTTAGTTTCAGATTTCATGAAAACATTTCAGACTCTTTTATTCCAAGTTTATAGTTAGATTTTTCTTTAGGTTTTTAGTTTTCCTTTGTTTTAAACCTGTTGTAGCATGTTTGAAGAAGTTAGATATGCTTTCTTTTGATTTGTCTCTGATATAGCATGCTTATATAAGTCAGATTTTCTTTCCTTTGATTTAATCCTGTTGTAGCATGCCTATATTCTATTAAGAGTTTAAGAAAAGTATAAGAAAGATAAAGAAAAGAAAGAAAAAGGCCAAGGCCTTAAGTAGATCCCAAAGTCAAGACTTTAGGGATTTTGGCACACAAGGTGCTAAAGAAAATGCCGAGGCATTATATAGAAGTATTAAAAGATAACAAGTATTTTACTTTTATCAGTGGCACTGTGCTGGACTCTCAGTTGTCCTTGGGTTGGGCTCCCATAGTCGTCCCTAGGTTTAGATAACCTAGTAGTAACGGCACGGCCGACGGTCGACGGTCGACGACCCGAGGGTCGCCAAATGGGCCGCCAAATGGGTCGAGTCGTTACAAAAGTAAAAGCACAGTTGCCGGGCCCAAGAGAAGTTGATTATTATTTTGAAGTATTATAAGTATAAGTTTTTGAACATGTAAAACGAGTTTTACATAAACATAAAGTATTAAAAAAATTAAGTTTAGAACAAATGAAATAAGTTTCATATAGTTCTAAAAATCAGTAAGTTTAGTTCTTTATTCTACCATGTTTATCTAGTGGATGAGTAGTTTTCATGTTTATCTATTAGATGAGCAGCATGATTAGCCATTAGAATTACATGAGTAAATTCCTTAGCTTTTCTTCGCTATTAGTTTGACATGAGCAGTTATGTTTATGCTTTATTTCTTTTTAGAGCATATAGTTTCTAGTTCTTTTCGTATACATGCACATTCATGATTTTGTGAGTTAGATAGCGCTTACTAAGCAAACTTTGCTTATAGATTGCACTTCCTCTTACTGCAGATACAGGAAAGGAAAAGATATAGAAAGGAAGGCGACAAAGAGGTGTTCGAAATATGTGTGATGCCAGGACTATGGAAGCCTTGGGACTAGGAAAGAAGTTTTAATTTTAGTTTCCACATTTTAGTTATTGTAAACATTTGAGTTGTATTTTAAGTTCATGTCATTTGAGATTATTCTGTTTAGATTGCATGTAGGATGAGTTCAGTTTAGTAAGTAGATATTTGTGTGTTTGATACTTATTTAACTGCGTGGTTGATTGATATGTGTCCCAGCCGCTTGTGGCTGAGCATATATTGCATGTATTGTTGAATATGGTCACCGGTACAGGGGAGACTCTGCCGAAATTTTTCGGTAGGGTTTCCATGTGATTTTTAATCATACCGGTTAAGTAGAGTTAGTAGTTAAGTAACGGTCATCCTTAGAGAGTAGTAGTAGTAAGAAGGGTGGTCGTTACAGTTGGTATCAGAGCAGTTCCCATTCTCCAGCATCACACATCAACACCATCTTTGCCGTCTTTAAGTAAGAAAGTATTTAAGTTTTTCCTTTTATGCTTTCTTTATTATTTGCAGTATAGGGTATTTGCTTGTATGCGCTTTAGTAAGATAGAAGTTTTATTTCTCATTTATCTATATACCTAAGTGTGTTTAGAAATGATAGAGAAGATATCAAGTCTTCCAAAGACCACTAATGGGTACGATGCGAGATGAATACTAGAGGACTGAGAAGTTAAGAGATTAAGACACAAAGAAGTACCACTAGTAAAGGAAAGTATAAGATATAAATATCCAGAATTAGTCTAAGTTCGAGGATGAACTTTTTATAAGGTAGGGAGGATTGTAACACCCCAAATTTCATGATTTGGAGTCCTAAAAGATCTTATTAAAATCTAGAAATGCTTTAGAAAAATTCTAGAGATTTTTAGGAATTTATAGAATATTTTTATGCAATTTTTGGAGGTCGTTTGGTATTTTTACTAAACGAAGAAAATTTCGACAAAAAAAATATCCAAGCCGAGAATTGAACCCACGACCTTTGACTCGGTGAAAACCTGGCTGACCAGGTGGGCAAACGGATTTTTCTGTTTAGAATTGGTAGCCAATTTATGTAATGCCCGCCCTCCCTGCTAACCCTAAGGGACGGGGTTACGATACTCTACGTACATATTACAGCGGAAGACTTAAAATAACTTTCTTAGTTTAATAAAAACTTTTCTTTTTGTTTTCAAATCCGAACTACACTAATATGGTTTCCATAACATGATAACAAGATAAATAGAAACATAACATCGAGTCACCCATATAGTACAACAATTTACGAAACCAAAGCGTAATTCTTAAAAAGTTCTTAAAGCAGGTTCTTATTTGGTTGCCTAGCCACCGCCACACACATCTCTTTGCTTCTCCTGCTGCTCCTTTAGCTCATCCAGCTTGTTCCTTTATCTGTGGTACAAGGAAAGTAAGCTATGAGCACTCATGGCTCAGTAAGTTCCTTTCCTACTCACTAAAACCGAAAATCATCACATGGTCAAAGAATGTCTCAACATAACATGATCACAACTAATCATGGCATAACATATCACACTCTTTAATCATATCATGCAACATAACAATATCATAACTAGTCATGGCATATCATCTCTTAAAGGATAGCATGAAACATAACATAATTATATCTAATCATGGCATATCATAGTATCATCATAAGATTGCATGGCATATCAAGCTCTTAAAGCATAGCATGAAACATAACATAATCATATCTAATCATGGCATATCATAAATCATAGCATCATCACAACATGATCATAAGGTATATGCAATATGATTTTGAAAACATGTATCCGAAAAACATGTGTATGTCTCATGATCTTTAAAACCATTTCTTCTTACATATATACTTGAACATATTATCAACTTAAAGGGGATCCCGGCTATGTACCACTTACATATTGCGCGCAACCTATGTAGGTCCAAGGTAGCAAGTCCTGAACCCTACAAGGCAAACATACTAGGCCCGAGTCTTACTCCATCGACCTAGGGGCACTTAGGAGCCCATCCCTAATGAGGCCCGAGTCTTATTCCATCGACCCCGGGGCGCTTATGGAGCCCACCCTTGGTACAAGCCATATAAAGTAAAGTACATGTCATAATTATACATATCACACATCATAAAAGCATGCATCACTTAGGCACACATCATATCATAAAAGTATGCATCACTTAGGCATACATCATATCATAAAAGTATGTATCACTTAGGCATACATCATGTCATAAAAGTATGCATCACTTAGGCATACATCATATCATAAAGGTATGCATCACTTAGGCATACATCATGTCATAAAAGTATGCATCACTTAGGCATACATCATATCATAAAGGTATGCATCACTTAGGCATACATCATGTCATAAAAGCATGCATATTTTCACCACATAGCATATCATAAAAGCATGCATATTTTAAGCACATAGCATATCATCAAAGCATGCATATTTCTATCCACATAGCATATCATAAAAGCATGCATATTTCTAAGCACATATCATATCATGGAAAGTATAAATCACAAGCATACATGTTTAAGCATAAGGGTGTATCATGTGATTATACTATCATAAGAAACATGGTAACATAGTTAACTTGGGTTCTAAGCTTCCTAATCCCTTTGGTTCTTATCATGGCCAAACTCCCTTAGATCTCAATTTAGGTAAAAACAACCTCCAAGCATGTGGAACCTAAATTATCATCACATCAATTTCATAGGAAGCATTATAAGCATGATTAACTTGGTTTCTAAGTTCTCCAAGTCCCTAAACTTCATGTGGCCGAACCCTATTAGGTGTGAAACAAGGTCCCAAATGTCATGAAAGCATGGAAACCTTAAACCATATTTATAGCATTTTTTTCCAAGTAACATAGTAAGCATATTTGAGCTAGTTCCTAAGTTCTTCAAGCCCTTAACATATGTCATGGACAAAATTTAACAAGTATTCATTAGGGCTAAAAACAAGCATACAAGCATGTGAACTTGAACTAACATCAAGTATAAATTTATAATAAGGCATCATACAAAGGGTATGGCCGAAACTTACCCTAGCCTCATTCTAGGTCATTAAACAACATATAGCATGAGAACTTTGGCTTTCTACTTATCATATTTCATGTAGAGTGACATGAGCATATTTAATTTTTGTTCTAGGGTTTCTAGGGCATTTATCCCTTCATGGCCGAGACCTACAATGGTCCATTTAGGTCATGGAAAAATTATACAAGCATGTGACACAATCAACACATTATCATATTTCCATAAGAAGCATTCTTAACACAATTGGTTTAAATTCTAAGGCCTCTAGGTCATTTAAACCCTACTTGGCCGAGACCCATCAGTGGTTAACTTTGCTTCTAATAGCCTAAAAGCATAGGAAGTCATACAAGTTTCATAGCATGTATAAAGACAAGCATAATAAACATACATGTGCATTGTGTCTTAGGCTTCCTAGGTTTCTTTCCTTTTTCTTTTATTTTTCCTCATGGCCGAAACCTACCATTCTCTAAACTAGGTTTTAAGTGGCCTAAAGCATGGAAAACCTAAGCAAGTTTCATGGCAAAAATTACTAAGAACATCATATACAAATTTGGTTCATAAACAAGCTAGGACCCTTGTGACCTTACAAGTCATATATCATGTAACTAAATTCTCTATACCCTAATTAAGCATGAGAGCATTAAACCACTTTCATATCTTAATATCACAGAGGTCTTGAGCATGTTAAAATTTTGTTTAAGCTTTCCTAAGCTATTCATCTTAACATGGCCGAAAATCTTAATGAAGGGTTCATGAATTTCTAGCAATATTCAACATGAAATTCTTTAAGAGAACTCTATATTCTATCATATAAACATGGTTACTTAAATTTAAAGGTCTTCCTAACCCTAAGCTATTTTCTTGGCCGAAACATATGAGGGGATTTCCTTTGGTTCCAAGTAACTTTCAAGCAAGAAAACCAATAAAAGATCCTTAGTAATTCATGGAGGGAATCTTGTACTAGTTTGGTTAAACAATGATTTCCCTAACCTCTTTAAAATATTTTTGGCCGAAATTATAGGGTTAGGTACTCCTCTGACCAAGCATCATATAGGTATAAAAACATGAAGGAAAACCTTCCTACATAGCATAGAAAAATATCACGAAATGAGGACTTGTTTAAACCTTCCTAGACTTGAAAACTCTTCTTTGGCCGAATTTTCTTAAATTCTATTCTAGGTTTTCTAATCCTCATAAAATCCGAAAATCACATAAAAAGCCTTGTACCACAGGTGAGGGGAAGCTTACATCCTTTTCTCTTGTGGATCTAAGGTATGGTGATGGAAGAAGTAGCTTCTTGTTCTAGTTCCCTTCCCTTGTTTCTCTTGCTAAGTCCTCCTTGTATCTTAGGCTTTCTTAGGAGAAAACCTTGGCTTGGGGCCGAAGATGGAGGAGAGGGGGCTGGGGTTCTCGGTGAGGGAGAGGGAAGAATGAGAGAAATGAGAGAAAAATTAGAATTCTTCTCTTTTCTCGCTCCCTTTTATGTTAAGGGGGAAGAGGTAGCAAAATTGGTTTTTGCTTTCCTTCTCCCTTAACCCATTTTCTATTTTCTTTTATTTATTTTATTTTCTAATTTATTCTCATCATTCATGATGAAATAAGGGGGAATGAATCCCCTTAATTAGCCTCTTTTATTTTCGGCAAGAGAAGAGAGAAAAAAGGGAGAGAAGGAAGGAAGGCAAGTTGCCTTTCTCTTGCTCTTTTCTTGTTTTCTTTTGGCTAGCTTTTACTCTCACCCTTATCATGAGTTTCTCTCCTTTGCTATCAATATCTTCTCTCTATCCCTATTGGTTTCCACTAATTAATTCTATAAATTATAATATAAGAGGTTCAAGGTTCAATCCTTGACCTCCTCTTCTTTTTATTTCATTTTATTTCTTTTTGCTTCAACCCACTTCCTTTTATTTTTCTAAGGCAAAATCCTACATTCATATGCTTATCTTAAAAGCTTAGTGGGTGTTACAGTACCCCGTACCTCATAAAAAGTTCGTCTTCGAACTTTAGAATAGTTACATCAGGTGGCACTGAACTTTCGGCTGAGTGCATCGGCCACTTTGTTCACCTTTCCTGGGTGATAAAGAATCTCACAGTCGTAATCTTTAACTAGCTCGAGCCATCAGCGTTGCCTCATATTCAGGTCTTTTTGCGTGAAGAAATATTTCAGACTCTGATGGTCGGTATAAATCTTACACTGAGCTCCATTTAAATAGTGTCTCCATTTTTTGAGAGCGAAGACCACGGCTGCTAGTTCTAAGTCGTGAATGGGATAATTCTTCTCATGCTCTTTAAGTTGTCTAGAAGCGTAGGCAATGACTTTGCCATCTTGCATGAGTACAGCTCCAAGTCCTGTGATGGAAGCATCGCTGTACATATCGAAGCCTCTGTTGGTTTCCGGAGGAAGCACTGGTCAGTCTCCTTTTTAATTCCGCGAAACTCTTCTCGCACACTTCTGTCCATTCATACTTTGTATTTTTCTTGGTGAGGGTTGTCATAGGGGCTGCAATTTTGGAGAAATTCTCTACGAATTTCCTGTAATAGCCTCCTGACTTCGCTGGCATTCCTTGGTCTGTTCCAGTTATTTACAGCTTCGATTTTGCTTGGATCCACCATAACTCCATCTTTAGAGATGACATGACCTAGGAATACTACCCGGTCAAGCCAAAACTCACATTTGGAGAATTTTGCATATAGTTGTTGCTCTTGAAGGATCTGTAGTACAGTATTCAGGTGTTCAGCATGTTCTTCTGGGGTTCTCGAGTAGATAAGTATATCGTCAATAAAGACGATTACAAATTTATCAAGATATGCCGTAAATACTCGATTCATCAGGTCCATAAATACTGCAGGAGCGTTGGTTACTCCGAAAGGCATAACTATGAACTCATAGTGTCCATATTGGGTTCGAAATGCTGTTTTTGGTATATCGTCTGGTTTCACCTTCACTTGATGATAATCGGATCGTAGGTCTATCTTTGAGAAAACGGTCGCACCCTTCAGTTGATCGAACAGGTCATCGATCCGTGAGAGTGGGTACCGGTTCTTGATCGTCACATTATTCAGCGCTCGGTAGTCTATACACATTCGCATAGACCCATCCTTCTTCTTTACGAACAGCACTGGAGCTCCCCATGGAGAGTGACTAGGACGAATAAGTCCTTTGTCGAGTAATTCGGATAACTGTTCCTGAAGCTCCTTTAATTCAGCCGGAGCCATACGATAAGGTGCTTTTGAAATCGACTGAGTACCAGGAATCAATTCGATTTCGAATTCTATCTCTCTGTCAGGGGCCAACCCTGGTAGTTCATCAGGAAATACTCTTGGATAGTTGCATACTAGTCTGACATCTTCTAATTTCTGGTCTTTGACTTGATTGGTGTTAACCACGTGCGCTAGAAACCCCATACATCCTTTATCTAACATCCCTTGTGCTTTAATAGATGACAATAACTTCTCCGATCCTTTTGATTCCCCGTAAAATTCAAACTCTGGTTCATTTTCGGGTCGGAAAATCACTTTTATTTTGCGGCACTCGATCGAAGCGCCGTACTTGCTAAGGAAATCCATGCCCAATATTATGTCATAATCCTGCATATTAAGTACTATCAGATTACAGTAGAGTTCTCTGTTTGCGATCCGAATGAGTACTGCTTGCAGCATTTGGTCCGATGGCATAATCTCCCCGGATGGTAAGGTTGTTAAGAATGTGTCCTCTAGAGTTCGGAGTGGTATATCTAGCTTCTTCATAAAAGGGGTTGAGACGAACGAGTGTGTTGCCCCGGTATCAAATAATACTACAGCATACTGATTGTAAATAAGTAGCTGACCTGTGACAACAGTAGAGGCATTTGCCACGTCTTCCTTGGTAAGAGAGTAAACTCTGGCGTTCGTCATAGTGGGAGGGGCCTCCAATCTTCCTTGGCTGATTGAAGTCCCTTCTATGGCAGTATGCATCTGGTGCAGCTGTGTAGGGGTACTCATATTCTGGTTGTACTGCGGAGGTAGTGCCTGAGACTGAGTAGGGCAATTTCTTGCCAAATGACCTTCCTTTCCGCAGTTGTAGCACTTTCTGGTGCTTAGGAGACATACTCCAGAATGCATCTTTCCACATGTGGCACACTGAGGGTACTTGGTTTGCTTATTGGCCGGACCACCTTTTGTGTTGTTCCACTGTTTCCTCTTTCCACCTGAGTTTCCTTTCCAGTCGGTTCTGGTATTGTGCGATTTTTGTCCTCCGGTCAGTGCTTGGTTCTTGCCCTTGTTCATTGCTTTCTGGTAGTGCTCGGTAATCAGGGCACTGCTGACTAGCTCCTCTGCAGTCTGCGGTCTATTAACTCCGCCGGCTACGTTCAGGGCTATCTCGGGTCGGAGCATCTTTAACATTAATCGGATCCTTTCTTTTTCAGTACGGATCAGTTCGGGGCACAGTCGTGCTAGGCGGTTGAACCTCTTGACGGCTTCGTTAACTGACAGATCACCTTGCCGGAACTCAGTGAACTCATCATAGTGCTTGTTGGTCACTTGCATGTGGAAGAATTCCTCTAAGAACTCTGTCTCAAAATCCGTCCACTACATTTGGTTTATTTGTCTTTTCGCCTTTACTCTGTCCCACCACATCCGGGCATCTCCGGTAAGGCAGAACGACGCGCATTTGACCTTCTCGTGTTCAGGACAATCCAGTAGTTCCATTATGCTTTCCACGGTCTTGAGCCAGGCTTGTGCATCCCATGGTTCGCAGTTTCCCGAGAATGCTTCCGGCTTGAGCCTTTGCCACTGAATCAGATAGGCCTCTTGTCGGACCATCGGAATAGGGGCTGCCGGGGGTACTGGCGCGGCTGTAGGTATAACCGGTAGTGTATTCTGATTTGCCGGTGGGGTAACCGGGTTGCCTTGCTGACCCATTAAGGTGGTGATCAGCTGCTGTTGCTCTACGATCTGACGCTGGAGGTCTGCGACTACCTGTGTCAGATCTGGTGGAGTCACTGTCCCCTCGGTTCGGGCATTGCGTGTCCTAACCATGTTTATCTAAAATAATGACAAATAGACTAGTGTAAGTGGTTCTCATTTTTAGCCAATCTAACGTACTGTTTTGTTTCTATCTATTTGTTCTGGTATCATTCCTAACCTACCAATATGTAATCCTAATCTAAATTATAACTAAAAGCATAGAATAAAGCATCAACCATAATCAAGTAAAACCTGAAACTAAAACATAAGCAACATAAGGAAAAATAAAGAATAGAGTGACAAACAATATAACATAAGGAAATAAAGCATAAGCAATATAGCAAGAAGATAAAGCATAAATCATATAACATGAAACTAAGCATAAGCAATATAAGAAATTCAAAGAATAAATCAAGCAAATAATATAACACAAGAAAATAAGCATAAGCATATAAAATTAAGCATAAACATTCTTACTTGGAGCCGCAGGTCGGAGGCTTGATGTGTGTGTAGTGAGCTGGCAAAAACTTTGGCTCTGATACCAACCTGTAACGCCCGCCCTCCCTGTTAACCCTAAGGGACGGGGCTACGATACTCTACGTACATATTACAGCAGAAGACTTAAAATAACTTTCTTAGTTTAATAAAAACTTTTCTTTTTGTTTTCAAATCCGAACTACACTAATATGGTTTCCATAACATGATAATAAGATAAATAGAAACATAACATCGAGTCACCCATATAGTACAACAATTTACGAAACCAAAGCGTAATTCTTAAAAAGTTCTTAAAGCAGGTTCTTATTTGGTTGCCTAGCCACCGCCACACACATCTCTTTGCCTCTCCTACTGCTCCTTTAGCTCATCCAGCTTTTTCCTTTATCTGTGGTACAAGGAAAGTAAGCTATGAGCACTCATGGCTCAGTAAGTTCCTTTCCTAGTCACTAAAACCAAAAATCATCACATGGTCAAAGAATGTCTCAACATAACATGATCACAACTAATCATGGCATAACATATCACACTCTTTAAGCATATCATGCAACATAACAATATCATAACTAGTCATGACATATCATCTCTTAAAGCATAGTATGAAACATAACATAATTATATCTAATCATGGCATATCATAGTATCATCATAAGATGGCATGGCATATCAAGCTCTTAAAGCATAGCATGAAACATAACATAATCATATCTAATCATAGCATATCATAAATCATAGCATCATCACAACATGATCATAAGGTATATGCAATATGATTTTGAAAACATGTATCCGAAAAACATGTGTATGTCTCATGATCTTTAAAACCATTTCTTCTTACATATATACTTGAACATATTATCAACTTAAAGGGGATCCCGGCTATGTACCACTTACATATTGCGCGCAACCTATGTAGGTCCAAGGTAGCAAGTCCTGAACCCTACAAGGCAAACATACTAGGCCCGAGTCTTACTCCATCGACCTAGGGGCACTTAGGAGCCCATCCCTAACGAGGCCCGAGTCTTATTCCATCGACCCCGGGGCGCTTATGGAGCCCACCCTTGGTACAAGCCATATAAAGTAAAGTACATGTCATACTTATACATATCACACATCATAAAAGCATGCATCACTTAGGCACACATCATATCATAAAAGTATGCATCACTTAAGCATACATCATATCATAAAAGTATGCATCACTTAGGCATACATCATATCATAAAAGTATGCATCATTTAGGCATACATCATGTCATAAAAGTATGCATCACTTAGGCATACATCATATCATAAAGGTATGCATCACTTAGGCATACATCATGTCATAAAAGCATACATATTTTCACCACATAGCATATCATAAAAGCATGCATATTTTAAGCACATAGCATATCATCAAAGCATGCATATTTCTATCCACATATCATATCAGAAAAGCATGCATATTTCTAAGCACATATCATATCATGGAAAGTATAAATCACAAGCATACATGTTTAAGCATAAGGGTGTATCATGTGATTATACTATCATAAGAAACATGGTAACATAGTTAACTTGGGTTCTAAGCTTCCTAATCCCTTGGGTTCTTATCATGTCCAAACCCCCTTAGATCTCAATTTAGGTAAAAACAACCTCCAAGCATGTGGAACCTAAATTATCATCACATCAATTTCATAGGAAGCATTATAAGCATGATTAACTTGGTTTCTAAGTTCTCCAAGTCCCTAAACTTCATGTGGCCGAACCCTATTAGGTGTAAAACAAGGTCCCAAATGTCATGAAAGCATGGAAACCTTAAACCATATTTATAGCATTTTTTTCCAAGTAACATAGTAAGCATATTTGAGCTAGTTCCTATGTTCTTCAAGCCCTTAACATATGTCATGGACAAAATTTAACAAGTATTCATTAGGGCTAAAAACAAGCATACAAGCATGTGAACTTGAACTAACATCATGTATAAATTTATAATAAGGCATCATACAAAGGGTATGGCCGAAACTTACCCTAGCCTCATTCTAGGTCATTAAACAACATATAGCATGAGAACTTTGGCTTTCTACTTATCATATTTCATGTAGAGTGACATGAGAATATTTAATTTTTTTTCTAGGGTTTCTAGGGCATCTATCCCTTCATGGACGAGACCTACAATGGTCCATTTAGGTCATGGAAAAATTATACAAGCATGTGACACAATCAACACATTATCATATTTCCATAAGAAGCATTCTTAACACAATTGGTTTAAATTCTAAGGCCTCTAGGTCATTTAAACCCTACTTGGCCGAGACCCATCAGTGGTTAACTTTGCTTCAAATAGCCTAAAAGCATAGGAAGTCATACAAGTTTCATAGCATGTATAAAGACAAGCATAATAAACATACATGTGCATTGTGTCTTAGGCTTCCTAGGTTTCTTTCCGTTTTCTTTTATTTTTCCTCATGGCCGAAACCTACCATTCTCTAAACTAGGTTTTAAGTGGCCTAAAGCATGGAAAACCTAAGTAAGTTTCATGGCAAAAATTACTAAGAACATCATATACAAATTTGGTTCATAAACAAGCTAGGACCCTTGTGACCTTACAAGTCATATATCATGTAACTAAATTCTCTATACCCTAATTAAGCATGAGAGCATTAAACCACTTTCATATCTTAATATCACAGAGGTCTTGAGCATGTTAAAATTTTGTTTAAGCTTTCCTAAGCTATTCATCTTAACATGGCCGAAAATCTTAATGAAGGGTTCATGAATTTCTAGCAATATTCAACATGAAATTCTTTAAGAGAACTCTATATTCTATCATATAAACATGGTTATTTAAATTTAAAGGTCTTCCTAATCCTAAGCTCTTTTCTTGGCCGAAACATATGAGGGGATTTCCTTTGGTTCCAAGTAACTTTCAAGCAAGAAAACCAATAAAAGATCCTTAGTAATTCATGGAGGGAATCTTGTACTAGTTTGGTTAAACAATGATTTCCCTAACCTCTTTAAAATATTTTTGGCCAAAATTCTAGGGTTAGGTACTCCTCTGACCAAGCATCATATAGGTATAAAAAAATGAAGGAAAATCTTCCTACATAGCATAGAAAAATATCACGAAATGAGGACTTGTTTAAACCTTCCTAGATTTGAAAACTCTTCTTTGGCCGAATTTTCTTAAATTCTATTCTAGGTTTTCTAATCCTAATAAAATCTGAAAATCAAATAAAAAGCCTTGTACCATAGGTGAGGGGAAGCTTACATCCTTTTCGCTTGTGGATCTAAGGTATGGTGATGGAAGAAGTAGCTTCTTCTTCTAGTTCCCTTCCCTTGTTTCTCTTGCTAAGTCCTCCTTGTATCTTAGGCTTTCTTAGGAGAAAACCTTGGCTTGGGGCCGAATATGGAGGAGAGGGGGCTGGGGTTCTCGGTGAGGGAGAGGGAAGAATGTGAGAAATGAGAGAAAAATTAGAATTCTTCTCTTTTCTTGCTCCCTTTTATGTTAAGGGGGAAGAGGTAGCAAAATTGGTTTTTGCTTTCCTTCTCCCTTAACCCATTTTCTATTTTCTTTTATTTATTTTATTTTCTAATTTATTCTCATCATTCATGATGAAATAAGGGGGAATGAATCCCCTTAATTAGCCTCTTTTATTTTCAGCAAGAGAAGAGAGAAAAAAGGGAGAGAAGGAAGGAAGGCAAGTTGCCTTTCTCTTGCTCTTTTCTTGTTTTCTTTTGGCTAGCTTTTACTCTCACCCTTATCATGAGTTTCTCTCCTTTGCTATCAATATATTCTCTCTATCCCAATTGGTTTCCACTAATTAATTCTATAAATTATAATATAAGAGGTTCAATCCTTGACCTCCTCTTCTTTTTATTTCATTTTATTTCTTTTTGCTTCAACCCACTTCCTTTTATTTTTCTAAGGCAAAATCCTACATTCATATGCTTATCTTAAAAGCTTAGTGGGTGTTACAATTTATTTAAGTATTAGTTAATTAACAGAATATTAAGGTTATAAAGAAGGGTTCAAGGAAATTCTTTCTGCTTGAATTTCTGCCGCAGCATGTTTTGCCCTAAGGTTTTTCTATTGCCTTATGAAGGGTTCGGTTATGAACATGTTTACATGGAACTTTAATCTCAGCAGGTTATAGTTTTGTTGTGCTAAGAATTTGAGATGAAATAAGCCTTATAGGGGTAAAATTCCAGCAGGTTTCAATTATGTTGTTGATTTTGTGAATTACTGCTGTTAAGCTTTGTAGTATTGGCGTTTTATTTCACTGCCATGTTGTTCCCTTTCTGGTTAGGGTTCTGTTCTATTGAAGTTTTAGTAGTATATGTTCTTGGCTTCCTTCCTTTTAAGTTCTGTTGTAGCAAGAATTAGTATCCTGTTGCTATATATTAGATTTGATTTTATTCTGTGATGTTCTTGAAGTAACTCAAGGTTTCTGTGCTTGATTCGGTTGAGATCTTAGAGTAGATTTGGTGACTTCCATATAAATTCTATTTTCACTGTATGATATGATTTACGAGTTTTGATTCGAAGATGCGTGAAGACTTGATGAATCAGATTCTGTTTCAAGGGTCATGGAGATGTGTTGCTGGAATGTTTTGAAAGGTTTTTGGTGCCTCGGTGTTGCTCGACAGAATGTTTCCTTGAATTTTAGTTAATTTGGTGAGTGGGGGTTTCGATTCAACATCGTAGTGTGTTTTCATGAGGTGGATTTGGCTTCTCTTTGGGGATGTGTCGCATGCCTACTGGGTTGGTATTCTGTGAACAGTTTTGGATTGGTTTCAAGATTGTTTTATTTCCTAATGATGCTTTCGAGTTTTAGATGAAGTTGTTTAAGTTGGTTGCAGTATTTCTGATACCAATCTGTCCATATGGAATAGAGTTTAAAAGGGAAGACTTACTATCTTTTGAAATCCGTCTTAGAGTCTGTTTTCGTGATGTGAAGGGGTTTAAGTTCTGTGGATTTTTAGTTTGAAATTTTTATGCAGTTCTAGAGTCCTTGTTATTGGACAGCATGTATAGTTAGTTGCAATTCCTTATGTTCACAGCAAGTCTTAATGAATTAAACTTGTTTTATGCAACTCTAGAATCTATATGTACATATAGTATTCTACTTAATCCTTTTAGGGATTCATGAGAAGTTATGAGTAAAGTAAAGACCAAGGTCTGAAGAAGAAAAAGATAAATATTTTAAAGTATAAGAAATATAAGTTTTATAGAGTTTCAAGTTCTAACCAGTTAGACCCTTTTGTTATCAATTGTTTAACATGTTATTAGATTCTTTGTTAGTGATCCTTTAACTTGCAGTTATAGTTTTAAGTTTAGCATGTTAGTTTTAGATTTCATGAAAACATTTCAGACTCTTTTATTCCAAGTATATAGTTAGATTTTTCTTTAGGTTTTTAGTTTTCCTTTGTTTTAAACATGTTGTAGCATGTTAGAAGAAGTTAGATATGCTTTCTTTTGATTTGTCTCTGATATAGCTGTTGGAGGATCGGTGGCCGGCTTGAAGGGGGGTTGGATAGATGGCACCCCCAAATCGATTGCTTCCTACGTATTCGTTATCACAGCGGAATACAAAGAATACAAATACAAATACGAAAGCTAAATACTAATACAAAGAACAAGAAAGAGCAAGCAAACCAACACGCGCCGATTTACGTGGTTCGGAGATGATGCTCCTACTCCACGGCTGTCCGTAAGGTGGACGATCCCTCAATCCGTCGGTGGATTAGTCCCCGGAAACTCCGGCTAGCACAATCCTCCTTGTCGGTGGAGAAACCTCGCCACAACTCGATCAAGAACACTTGGATTGCTAGAGCACTAGATGACTACTAATTAGGCTTTAACCAAGTCTAATTTCGTCAAGTTGGCCGGCCATCTCAAGCTCCTTCTAATAGAGCTTGGGGAAATCAGCCTTGCTGATTTGCCCGTTACCAGTCGACTGGTCCATGCACCAGTCGACTGGTGCCAGCCCAACGGCACTCCAACGGCTATCTATCAGTCGACTGATCCCAGCCATTTCGGGCACAGAATGCTTCTGTGCTCACCACCAGTCGACTGGTACAACCCTAAACTTAGGGTTTCCCATCCCGAGTACATTTCACTCGCACTCGGACCCTCACGACTCACTTGACTCTTCTTTGCAGCCTTGACCTCTTGCCTTCAAGCCTACTTCCTTTGGCTCTCGTCCCTCGGATGCATCCAAGCCCGCGGCTTGTCTCCAATGCCATCCTTCGCGTATGCCTCGAAGTCGCTTCCCTCGGCCCTTGTCCTTGCTGCCTTGTCCACGATCCCTCAGATGCATTCAAGCCCGCGGCTTGTCCTCAATGCCATCCTTCATCGGACCCGAAGCCGTCAACCTGAGTCACATGTGTCACCTGCAGTCCTGCACAACTCAAGTACACATATCAAATAACGAGGGTAAACCTAACTTAAACCCTTTGCCCAAACACCAAAACACATGGTCCCGCGGACCATTGGGATTGCTCCAACAATCTCCCCCTTTTTGGTGTTTGGCAATACGTTTAAGTTAGGGAAAACATATAGCAAATAAACATGCTAAAAACAATGGACTTACGATGCCAAGACTTCACACTTGGACTTACTCCGCCGAATGGACTTACGTTGCCAAGGCTAGACACTTGACAACCGCCGAATGAAAATGCAAACATGCATTGAAACCTATCACAAGGCTCCCCCTACACCTAAGCTCCCCAATGAGCTAGGATTTTACCACGGGCTTTTTAAGAACCTATCCCAAGGCTCCCCCTACACCTAAACTCCCCAATGAGCTAGGATTTTACCACGGGCTTTTTAAGAACCTATCCCAAGGCTCCCCCTATGCAAAGGCACTTAAGGTTTTCCCAATTTAAACCTTACTTCTCCCCCTTTACCTAACATCCAAAAAGTTCTCCAACAATATCTCAATTATTGAAAACTTAACATCTAACTGACCCTAAACTCATGTATTAATCCCCCTTGGATCCCATACATCTAACCGAGTTGACATGGTCACATACCAATGCTGAAAACAGTTTCAGACTAGTATCAGTCGACTGCCCCAAGTGCCAGTCGACTGCCCCAAGTGCCAGTCGACTGCCCCCCTTCGACAGAACCTTACAGAAACATTCTGTGGTCGAAAAAACACTGTTACCAGTTGACTGGTATCTGCACCAGTCGACTGGTACCCTTTTTCTGAAAAAATCAGCCTTTTCAAGCTAACTTCAGAAATGCACCAGTAATTCCCTAGACCTCCAAAAATTCCCAAATTTTGTAGAGAGGTCTATTGTACCAGTGTCTACTTGGGAAAAATACATTACAAAATGTATCTATCACCAATCCCAAGATTGACACAAAATCCAAAACTAGCTAAATGGTTCAATTGAACCTTGACCTAAAGTCCTAGTTTTGGCTTCCTTTTGATGTATTTGCCCATACCAACCCACAATGCATCCCTAGCATTGGTTTATATGGCATCTATACATCCAAAACCAATTATCATGCTATATGACCCCAAATGTCATATTTCTTGCATGAAACACAAACCATGTGTGCCAAATCCCTAGGTTTGAGACTCAAGTCCGTCTCTAAACCACTTGGCACACTCCATGGCTCATCTAGACCCCCAAGTAGAACCCACCTAAGATCCATTGGCCATGGGTCCCAAATTAACTCTTTGAGCTCCCCCTAGAGCTCTTACCCTTAGCCACCTCCCTAGGTGACTCATCCACAATGACTAGGCCACATCAGTGCACCTCCGGTGACACTTGGCCTACAAACCTAACTTTCTTAACCTTGGACACTTTGTCCTTGGTTAATTTTTCCTTACTTTTAAATGGCTTTCCCTTGCCATTTATTGGCTTCTCCTTGCTATAGTCATATGCAACCCTCGCATAAGACTTTCCCTTAGCTTTGGAGGACTCTCCCTTGCCATGATCATGTGCCACCCTAGCACATGGTCTCCTTTTGGCCTTGGAGGGACTATATCGGTATCCCAAACCCGATCTATCATTGTTGGGTTTTTGGCTACCCAACACCATATTTAATTCCTTAGATCCAACATTGAATCTCTTAAGGAATTGTTCTAACTTATCAAGCTTTCCCTTTAGAGCTTGATTCTCCTTCTCTAGGTTCCTAACCCTAGAGTTAATTTGTCCACCATGGACATTCCTAGACCTACACTTTCTAGGCATATGTCTCCCCTTCTTGGGATTAATGCCTTGGTTCTCTATTACCTTCTTCTCCTTAGGTAATGAGAATTTAACTTGCCTAGGTCTATCATGCATAGGCCTCTTAGGGTTATGATCAACATTTACCCGACTCCTATCATGATATTTAAATCCAAAATTTTTCATTGCTACATAATGATAATCATTATTTTTCCTAGCATGCATGGGAACATAAGAATTTAAATTTGAATTATATTTCAAATTAGGGTATACCTCCCTTACCCTTGAAGCTCCCCCTTGATTTGAGCTCCTCTTCTTCTTCTCCCATTTCTTTAAATGTGCAAGCTTCTTAAGCTCCTTCTTCTTTGGGCATTTGGTGTGGAAGTGACCCTTCATTCCACATGTGAAGCACACTATGTGCTATTTCTTCTCCTTCTTTTGGGCTTCTTTATTCCTACAACCCATGTTAGTATTCAAAATAACTTGATTGGATTTAGGAGTTACCTTCTTCTTACCCATAGGACATCTATTCTTGTAGTGTCCCTTCTCATTGCATCCGAAGCATACAATGTGATCTTTTGACTTTGCTTCGGTGGAGGTACTCACTAAGTTGACTTCCAAGACTTCTTCTTCACTTGTCTTGGATTCTTCCTCACTCTTTGAGGATGTCTCCTCATCCACACTAATGGATGTCATTTCTTCATCCTTCTCCTCCTTCTCCTCGGAAGTTGAGTGCTCGTCACCTTCCGGTTGCTCCTCCTCTACTTGAGCTTCTTCATCCGTTTCTTTTGATTTTTCTTCTTCTTGTGTAGGCATAAGTTCTTTACCTAGAACTTTCTTTACTTTGCTCCACAAATCATGGGCATTCTTATATCCACCTACATCACTCAATACGTTAGAAGGCAAAATATCTACCAAAATTGATATTACCTTATCGTTTGCCTTTGACCGTGTTCTTTGCTCTTCCGTCCAATATCGTGGTCGGAGATTCTTCCCTTTCTTGTCCTTCGGAACTTCAAATGGCTCTTCCACCACCATCATTGTGTCCCAATCCGCCTCGAAGAAGTTCTTCATCTTCACCATCCAAAAGGTGATGTCCCATAGGCTTCCTCCTTCGAACTTTGGCGGATCTATCAAGCCGGTCATCTTTGCTTCCTCGGCGGTTAGTCCAACGGAGAGCAGCCTCGCTCTGATACCACTTGTTGGAGGATCGGTGGCCGGCTTGAAGGGGGGTTGGATAGATGGCACCCCCAAATCGATTGCTTCCTACGTATTCGTTATCACAGCGGAATACAAAGAATACAAATACGAATACGAAAGCTAAATACTAATACAAAGAACAAGAAAGAGCAAGCAAACCAACACGCGCCGATTTACGTGGTTCGGAGATGATGCTCCTACTCTACGGCTGTCCGTAAGGTGGACGATCCCTCAATCCGTCGGTGGATTAGTCCCCGGAAACTCTGGCTCGCACAATCCTCCTTGTCGGTGGAGAAACCTCGCCACAACTCGATCAAGAACACTTGGATTGCTAGAGCACTAGATGACTACTAATTAGGCTTTAACCAAGTCTAATTTTGTCAAGTTGGCCGGCCATCTCAAGCTCCTTCTTATAGAGCTTGGGGAAATCAGCCTTGCTGATTTGCCCGTTACCAGTCGACTAGTCCATGCACCAGTCGACTGGTGCCAGCCCAATGGCACTCCAACGGCTATCTATCAGTCGACTGGTCCCATGACCAGTCGACTGATCCCAGCCATTTCGGGGACAGAATGCTTCTGTGCTCACCACCAGTCGACTGGTCCCAGTACCAGTCAACTGGTACAACCCTAAACTTAGGGTTTCCCATCCCGAGTACATTTCACTCGCACTCGGACCCTCACGACTCACTTGACTCTTCTTTGCAGCCTTGACCTCTTGCCTTCGAGCCTACTTCCTTTGGCTCTCGTCCCTCGGATGCATCCAAGCCCGCGGCTTGTCTCCAATGCCATCTTTCGCTTATGCCTCAAAGTCGCTTCCCTCGGCCCTTGTCCTTGCTGCCTTGTCCACGATCCCTCAGATGCATTCAAGCCCGCGGCTTGTCCTCAATGCCATCCTTCATCGGACCCGAAGCCGTCAACCTGAGTCACATGTGTCACCTGCAGTCCTGCACAACTCAAGTACACATATCAAATAACGAGGGTAAACCTAACTTAAACCCTTTGCCCAAACACCAAAACACATGGTCCCGCGGACCATTGGGATTGCTCCAACAATAGCATGCTTATAGAAGTCAGATTTTCTTTCCTTTGATTTAATCCTGTTGTAGCATGCCTATATTCTTTTAAGAGTTTAAGAAAAGTATAAGAAAGATAAAGAAAAGAAAGAAAAAGGCCAAGGCCTTAAGTAGATCCCAAAGTCAAGATTTTAGGGATTTTGGCACACAATGTGCTAAAGAAAATGCCGTGGCATTATATAGAAGTATTAAAAAATAACAAGTATTTTACTTTTATCAGTGGCACTGTGCTGGACTCTCAGTTATCCTTGGGTTGGGCTCCCATAGTCGTCCCTAGGTTTAAATAACATAGTAGTAACGGCACGGCCGACGGTCGACGGTCGACGACCCGAGGGTCGCCAAAGGGCCGCCAAATGGGTTGGGTCGTTACAAAAGTAAAAGCACAGTTACCGGGCCCAAGAGAAGTTGATTATTATTTTGAAGTATTATAAGTATAAGTTTTTGAACAAGTAAAACGAGTTTTACATAAACATAAAGTATTAAAAAAAATTAAGTTTAGAACAAATGAAATAAGTTTCATATAGTTCTAAAAATCAGTAAGTTTAGTTCTTTATTCTACCATGTTTATCTAGTGGATGAGTAGTTTTCATGTTTGCCTATTAGATGAGCAGCATGATTAGCCATTAGAATTACATGAGTAAATTCCTTAGCTTTTCTTCGCTATTAGTTTGACATGAGCAGTTATGTTTATGCTTTATTTCTTTTTAGAGCATATAGTTTCTAGTTCTTTTCGTATACATGCACATTCGTGATTTTGTGAGTTAGATAGCGCTTACTAAGCAAATTTTGCTTATAGATTTCACTTCCTCTTACTGCAGATACAGGAAAGGAAAAGATATAGAAAGGAAGGCGACAAGGAGGTGTTCGAAGGATGTGTGATGACAGGATTATGGAAGCTTTGGGACTAGGAAAGAAGTTTTAATTTTAGTTTCCGCATTTTAGTTATTGTAAACATTTGAATTGTATTTTAAGTTCATGTCATTTTAGATTATTCTGTTTAGATTGCATGTAGGATGAGTTCAGTTTAGTAAGTAGATATTTGTGTGTTTGATACTTATTTAACTGCGTGGTTGATTGATATATGTCCCAGCCGCTTATGGCTGAGTATATATTGCATGTATTGTTGAATATGGTCACCGGTACAGGGGAGACTCTGCCGAAATTTTTCGGTAGGGTTTCCATGTGATTTTTAATCATACCGGTTAAGTAGAGTTAGTAGTTAAGTAACGGTTATCCTTAGAGGGTAGTAGTAGTAAGAAGGGTGGTCGTTACATGGATAAACAGTGCAGGCCACGGAAGCTATCGTCTCCAATGAGGAAGGGATAAGAATCCCTGTTGGAGGCGTCTTCCATGGAGGTTGAAGGCGCCTTCATCAGGCTATATAAGGCGGTCTCTACCAGATGCACAACAACGACACAATGAATGACTTTCGCTTCTTAGAGCTATTCAGAAAACACTTCCACGACGCCCAAAAGCTCCAACGACGGTTTTACTAAAGATTTTCTTATACAAGGTTGTCGATATTCTTTAAATTTCTATTTACTTGTAAAACTCTATTTGTAATCTTTCCGATTGATTAGTGATTGCCCATCGAAAGCACTCTCATATGCGAGCCTTGGAGTATGAGTCACCACAGGCTCTGAACCAAGTAATTCTTGGTGTTTGCATTGTCTATCCTTGTTTTCCGTTGCGTATTTACTCAAAACGAACGAATTATCCATGAGCGATTTTCACCCCCCTCTAGCACTTTACGATCCTACAATATGGTAGTGTGATTTCACACGGTCGTATCCTTCTTTCTCTTTAGAAGAGTTGCACGATTGTGTGGGATAACAATGCCGATCCCACATGACCGTGCTCAGCTTGCTTGCTGGATGGGTGACACAGCTGTGTGGGATCACATGGTCGTGTCTTGCTCCTTCTCTGGTTGGGCCACACAACAGTGTGGATTCACATGGCCATAGTCTGCTTTGGCTCTGGAAAGTCCACACGGCTATGTTAATTCACACGGTCAAGGGCTTCTTCTCTTTAATGTCTGGCACGACCGTGTGAGTTCACACGGCAGAAGATTGCTTTGCCACGAGCAAGATCACACGACCATGTGGTTTCACATGGCCTAAGCTTGATCTTCTCTAGTTGCTCTAATGTGCGTCTCTTGCTCTGTTTTTACTTCAAACTGTTTTCTATCAATCAAAACAAGCAAAGAGCATATCTCTAAACGGAATATAATGAGAGTACAATATTATAATGAAATAGAGTGTAATAAACATAAATTATGCTAATGAAATACAATTAGATGTGCATCAAAATATGCATAAAAGTATATATAATCTACGCACATCACTGTCATTATATTCTGTCATCCAATCAACCTTGACCTATCAAGACTTCTATATTGCTTAATATCCATTCAACCTTGACATGTTAAGACTTCTGTTACCTTCAAGTGTCCGGTCCTCCATAACCCACTTGGAATGTCGATTCTCATGTAAAGTGTCCAGCCCCTCATGACCAACTTGGACTTCCCTTTACATGTGAACTCTTTATTAGATTTCTGATCGCCAAGTGTCTAGTCACCCATAACTCACTTGGACTTTTCGTCTCATGCTAAATTTATATTGATCTTTTAACTGTCAAGTGTACAATCATTCATAACTCACTTGGACTTTCTGTATTTTATTAAACATCTGATTAATTTTAACATATTTAACTTTTCATTCAACCATAAAATATATTGATCTAATATTAAAATTCAACTCAAGTTAACTCGAACTTAATTAACATCAACTTGATCAACTTCGATCCGAACCGATTGCACTAACAAACAAGGTATCTTTTTAACTTTTCTTTAAAAAAAATGCTTTTGACCGTTGATAATTAGGAGCACAGTTTGTTTTCCCCCCAAATTACTCTTTCTTTAACAAATGTACGAGATCAGGTTGTTGATGAGGCAATAGAGAGCGAGAGAGTGATATATGTTTAATCAAGTTGGTCAAAAGTCCCAGGTTTAAGAAATGGACAGATTCATTGTCTCCACCCTGAGAAGCTGACCAGAGTTCTTGTACAGCTACGACAAACTAATTATGAATATATAAAAACCTGCTGACAGCAAAACCAATAAACAGCTCAACCCAAGAAAAAGACAAGTGGACAACAAATCTTAGTTTACAGCAGAAGCAAACATTCTTACAGCTAATTGTTCAGGATCAGAAATGCTTCAGATGCCCTCTACCCACATACTAAAATAGTATATCGTGATGTGAAGTACTTGTACAAGTAACACCGATCTGAAAAATAATACTTTTAGTTCAGATTTAGACAAGTGTGCGATTGATCAATACTGATAACGTTGAGTCAGCAGCAGGAAATCACATCAGGGTGATGATTCCAAACTGAAACGTATAGAAACTGATTTTGTTTTTGTTTGTTTTTTCCATTTAGGAGAATAAGATATTTCCCGTTTTCCTTGCAATTATCACCGCCATTCTTCTTCTTCTTCTTCTCCTCCTCCTCTGTGTATATATTGCATCGTTAATCTATCTCTGGAGCGACCTTAATTCTAGCTGATGGATTCAGTTGTGGTGTTAATGGTGGTGGCTTTGGTGTGCGCTTCTCCTTGCCGAGGATATGTGTTCTACGTCGGCGGCCGGGGTGGATGGGTGGAGCACCCTCGCGAGAGCTACGGCAGCTGGGCAGGCCGGAATCGCTTCCAAGTCAACGACACGCTCGGTAATCAGTCTTTCGGTGACGAGTTTGATCGATCGGTAAGTTGATTTTGGTGGATTGTGTTGCGTGTAGTTTTCAGGTACCAGCAGGGGAATGACTCGGTGCTGGTGGTGACGGAGGCGGCCTTTGGGTCGTGCAATGCGACCGATCCAGGGCAGAATTTCACCGACGGCAGCACGTCGTTCCGGTTGGATCGCTCTGGACCGTTCTTCTTCATCAGCGGCGCGGCTGGGCATTGCGACATAGGGCAGAAGCTCGTGGTGGTGGTGCTGGCCATCAGGAACCACACGAACAGCAGTCCGCCGCCGGCGTTTCCCCCGGTGTCACCCACACCGCCACCGTTGGCTCCGTCTCCTTTGTCGCCCAGCGGGAGCACTCCGCCGCCAGTGTCACCGTTGGCTCCGTCTCCTTTGCCGCCCGGCGGGAGCACTCCGCCGCCAGTGTCACCGTTGGCTCCGTCTCCTTTGCCGCCCGGCGGGAGCACTCCGCCGCCAGTGCCACCGTTGGCTCCGCCTTTGCCCCCCGGCGGGGGTACTCCGCCTCCGTCTTCTGCGGCCAGTCCAAAATTTTCGGTTGGGTTTGCGATTGCTGTCATGGTTTGGGGCGGTGCAATTCTTGGATGAGTAATCAATTATGCGACGATATGAATTGGTGTGATTTATATTTTTGTGGTTTTGTATGTTTTTTTTCTCCATTTGAAACCGAAAATTATGAATAAATATAAACTGGTCTATATATATACAAATGCGCTAACATTGTGCGCGGCCAGCATGATATCAGGTTTTTTTATTTTTTTTATTTATTTAATTTTAAACTTTTGGTTATGCCCATCATATTTTACATTTAATGTTTAGAAGTTAGGTTACAGTATTAAATAAAAAATTTAAAAATAATTTTTTTAAGGTACTCGTAGGGTGTGCGTGCGATGTATCAAAACTATATATATACATATATATAATAATTTTATTCTGTAGACATCCACTTCGGACCTGTGCATTTTCATTCTTTTTTTGGCCTACGGGTATGCCATTTAATGTTTTAATTTTAGGGTTTAGGGGTTGAGTGTCGATCGCTCTCTCCTCTTCCTCTCTCATCTTCGATTCCCAGCGTCTACTACGTGTGCTCTTTGATGCGATCTTGTTCGACCCAATCTCTCTAATGCAAGGTAGAATTCTCCCGTTTCCTCTCCCCTTTGACCTCGACGAGACAGCGAGCTCTGGCCGAGGTCGCGTGTGCTCATGAGGCCGATTGTGGCCTCGCGTTTGTGCTTGTGAGGCCGGTCACAGCCTCACACTGTGCTTGTGAGGCCTATTGCAACCTCGCACTATGCTCGCGAGGCCTATCATGGCCTCGTTCTGTGTTGGTGAGGTCGGTTGCAACTTCACCTTGCAATCACGAAGTCTATCGTGGCCATGCACTGTGCTCGCAAGGTAAGTCACAGCCACGCATTGTGCTCTCAAGGTCGGCCATGGCCACACTATTAGAAGATGAAGAGCAAAAAATTATAACACTCAAGATGGGAGGAAATTACTTCTTCATTTCATGTCTAAATTGTTAAATCTATAGGGTATTTATAGGGTATACCCAAGATGTATCTACATAAATACATGAATCAATATTAAATGACATACATGCATCATCCAAAGAATCATTCATGAATCATCCAAAAGACCTCCAATATTCATGCACACAATATTAAATACTTAATTAATCTAGTTTATATTTTCAACATCCCCTCTTAAACTAGATTTATTACTCCAAGAAAAAAACGTAGCTTCTTGAAAACATCAAATTTCAACGGTTTCATGAAGATATCGGCAACTTGATCTTGTGACTTCATGTATTCAAGCGTCACTTCTTCCTTGGATATACAATCTCGAATAAAATGATACCTTGTATCAATATGTTTGCTTCTTTCATGAAACACCGGATTATCAACATAAATTTCCGTCAGATCTTCTTGTGACAGATTCAATTCTTTCAACAAACTCCTTAGCCAAATAGCATGACAAACACAAGAAGTAGCAGCTACATACTCCGCCTCACAAGTAGAAAGAGTCACAATAGGTTGCTTCTTAGAATTCCAAGTAAAAGCTGAATTTCCCATAAAGAAAACAAACCCAGTAGTACTTTTTCGACTATCAATATCACCGGCCCAATCATTATCACAATAGCCAACAAGCATAAAGTCGTCCGAGAAAGTATACAAGATACCATAAGTAATTGTACCTTTGATGTAGCGAAGAATTCTTTTGGCAATTTTCAAATGTGAAGTAGTAGGAGCTTCCATGTAACGACTCACAAGTCCAACGCCAAAAAGAATATCCGGTCTAGTACATGTTAGATACCTCAAGCTTCCAACAAGACTCTTGAATAAAGTTGGATCAACTTTTTCACTATCTTGATTCATATGTGGCTTGATTCCACACTCCACAGGTGTCTTGACCGGCTTGCAATTTTTTATATCAAACTTCTTGAGAATTTCTTTAGCATATCCTTCTTGAGAAATAAATATGACATCATCTCGTTGCTTCACTTCAATCCCAAGATAGTAGGATATTATGCCAATATCCGTCATCTCAAACTCCTTTGTCATAGCTCTCTTAAAATCTTTAAACAGCTTTGGATTATTCCCTGTAAAAATTAAGTCATCCACATACAAGCAAACAAATAACATATCACCATTTTTATCATTCCTTGCATAGAGAGCATGTTCATGTGGACACTTGATAAAACCATTTGCTTGAAAATATTTATCAATTCTGCTATTCCAAGCACGAGGGGCTTGCTTCAAGCCACAGAGAGCCTTCTTCAATTTTAGCACTTTATTTTCTTCATTAGGCACAATATAACCCAAAGGTTGATCAATATAAACTTCTTTCTCCAAGTCTCCATTCAAAAATACGGATTTTACATCCATTTGATGGATTCTCCAATAGTTTTGAGTTGCAATAGAAATGATCAATCGAATTGTTTCAAGACGAGCAACAGGTGCAAATACCTCATCATAGTCAATTCCGGCCTTTTGCTTGTACCCCTTGGCAACCAATCTTACTTTGTATTTTTCAACCTCGCCTTGCATATTTCTCTTTATTTTGTACACCCACTTCACACCAATTGTGTTCTTGCCATTCGGTAATGATACTAGCTCCCATGTATCATTCTTTGTGATTGCCTTGATTTCTTCATTCATGACATTTCTCCATTTGTTATCATGAGCAGTATCCTCATAACTTACAGGCTCGGTTTCTGCTAGTAAGTAAAATTGAGTAAAATCACTAAAATTTACCTCTTTAGTGGCATCATAAATGTCACTCAAACTTCTAAATCTTTGAGGCCCTTCACTCGAGCTTGCTTCATTTGTTTGTGAATCTTGTGGTGGTGGTGTTGGTGGTGGCGTATTAGGTGGTGCCATGCCTTCTTCCCCCTCATCATCATCAAGGAAAGAACTATATCCCCTCTCTTTCTTTGTAATACTCCACTCCCAAACACCTGCTTCATCGAACTCCACACCTCTGCTTATGACAATCTTCCCATTGCTTGGATTATACAACTTGTACCCTTTAGAGCTTTGATCATAGCCGATGAAGAGATACTTTGCACTTTTATCATCAAGCTTTGTTCTTTTCTCATCATAAACATGCGTGTAGGCAATGCTTCCAAAAACCCTTAAGTGTGAAACACTTGGCTTGTATCCACTCCAAGCTTCTTGAGGCGTCATACCATGAACACTTTTGGTGTGACACCGATTTATCAAGTATACTGCACAAGAGATAGCTTCGGCCCAATATTTATTCAGCATATTCTTGCTCTTTAACATACTCCTCACCATGTTGAGAATAGTTCGGTTCTTCCTCTCTGCTACTCCATTTTGTTGTGGTGAGTATGGAGTCGTCATGGGACAATGGATGCCATTTTCTTCACAGAAAATCTTGAATTCATTAGATGTGAATTCTCCACCTCTATCGGACCGAAGAGCTTTGATTTGATAGCCACTTTGTTTCTCCACCATTAATTTGAACCTTTTGAAGGTTCCAAACACCTCCGATTTTGCCTTCAAAAAATACACCCAAGTTTTCCGAGAATAATCATCAATGAAAAGCACAAAGTAATTATTCTCACCAAGTGATGATGGCTTGATTGGTCCGCACACATCCGAGTGTATCAACTCCAATGGATGTTGAGCCCTTGTTAAAGACTCCTTAGGAAAACTTTTCCTCGCTTGCTTGCCAAAAAGACATCCTTCACAAAGTTGATTAGGATGGTTTATGGAAGGCAATCCTTTCACCATTCTTCGTCTGCTCATCATTGTCAGCCCATCGAAGTTCAAATGTCCAAATCTCATGTGTCATAGCCAAGATGAATCTTTGAAACAAGATTTCAAACACATAGGAGCATCACTTTGAATATTTAGCAAAAACATTCGGTTCTTTGTCATGGGCACCTTAGCAAGTAATCTTCCACTTTTATCTTTCAACGTCAAGTATTTATCTTTTAGGTGAATATCATAATTCTTTTCCAATAATTGGCCCAAACTCAAAATGTTACTTTTCATGGTCGGCACGTAAAACACATTCAAAATTAATTGATGACTCCCATCTTTTGAACGAATCAAAATCATACCTTTTCATTTCACTTGAACTTTCGAAGAGTCGCCAAAAGTTATATCTCCATCAGTTGATTCATCAAGTTCCACGAACAAATTTCTCCTTCGACAAATGTGGCTACTTGCGCTGGAATCAAGATACCATGTGCTCTCATTCTCATCTTGATCATTTTTGCAAGCTAGAAGCAAAGTAGGGTTCGAATCTTCTTTTGCATCATTGCTCTCCGCAAAATTGTTTGTCTCCTCCATGTTATTTCTACATTCCCAAGAATAGTGGCCAAGACGATGACAAGTAAAGCACTCAACTTCAGATTTGTCATACCTTATTTGATGACCTCCACGACTTCTACCTCTTCCACGACTTCTTCTTTGATTGAAGTTTTGATTCGTCTCATTATTATATGAGATGTTTTTGTCACCTCGTCCACCTCTTCCATGACCACAACCTTGACCTTGGCCATGCCCTCGAGATCCTCCACGTCCACGACCTCTTTGAGATGTGCCTTGGTTTGTGTCCTTCAACGATAGCTTTGCTTTCAAAGCTTGTTCAACCGATTCTTGAACCGGTTTTATCAATCTTTCTTCGTCTGCTTGTAAAGATCTAGCAAGTTCATCAACGGTCATGGTGTCTAGATCTTTAGATTCTTCGATGGCAACCACGATATAATTAAATTTTGGATCCAATGATCTCAAAATTTTCCCAACAATTCGATCATCTTTCATATCATCTCCATATCTTTTCAATTGATTTGTGACAGCCAATACTCTTGAGAAATAATCTGAAATAGATTCGGAATCCTTCATGCGTAGAGATTCAAACTCTCCTCTCAATGTTTGGAGACGTACCTTCTTCACTTTATCAACACCTTTAAATGAAGCTTGAAGAGTTTCCCATGCTTGCTTGGAAGTAGTTGTCGCAGCAACTTTCTCGAACATCTTTTCATCCAAACTTTGATGGATGAGGGTAAGCGCCTTTTGGTCCTTCTTCTTAGCGGATGCCACATTTTCATCAACGCCATTCTCCACAGGATCCCATGCTTCATATGATCCAAGCAAAGCCTTTATTCTTATGCACCAATTATCATAATTTTCCTTGGTGAGAGATGGAACAACAAATGGGGTTCCATTCGACATCTTCAAGCTTTGTCTGCAAACACAAATGGTGGCTCTGATACCACTTTGTTAGAAGATGAAGAGCAAAAAGCTATAACACTCAAGATGGGAGGAAATTACTTCTTCATTTCATGTCTAAATTGTTAAATCTATAGGGTATTTATAGGGTATACCCAAGATGTATCTACATAAATACATGAATCAATATTAAATGACATACATGCATCATCCAAAGAATCATTCATGAATCCTCCAAAAGACCTCCAATATTCATGCACACAATATTAAATACTTAATTAATCTAGTTTATATTTTCAACACACACACTGTGCTCTCGAGTTCAGTCACGGCCACACGCAATTCTCCCGAGGTCAATCGCGGCCACATGTTGTGCTCCTGAGGCCGGTTGCAGTCTGTCATTCTGCTCGCGAGGTTGGCCGCGATAGCACATGCCATGGTCGGCCTCACATTATTCTCACGAGGGCGGTTGCACCCTATGCTCACATAGGTTGGCCTCACACTATGATCCCATCGACCGACCTCGTGTTGTGCTTGCATTAGCCAACCTCGCACTGTGCTCGTGTTGGCCGGCCTTGTGTTGTGCTTATGCCGGTTGGCCTCGTGTTGTGCTCATATCTATCGGCCTCGTGCTATGCTAACGTCTTTCAACCTCAAGTTATGCTCGCACCGGCTAGCCTCGCACTATGCTTGAGCCGATCGACCTTGTGGTGTGCTCGTATCGGTCGACTTTGTACAATGCATGTAAGGTCAGTTGCGCCCTATACTCATGACAACAGATGTAGGCTCGACCCTAGCCTCTTAGCCATGACTGACTACGAGCTCATCCCGACTGTGAGCTTAGCCCTAGCCTCAACCTCAGACTTGGTCAGGAGACCGTGCAATTGTGGGTGGTTGGTCATGCAACCATGGCCTGGCAATCGAGCACACGTGCAGCCCTGACTGAACGGCGAGGTGTGTGTGCAGCCCTGGTCGGGCGGCCAACCACGTGTGCAACCTAGGTCGGTCGACCATACAACGTTAGTTGCCATGCATGTGTGAAAATCTCTAGTTTTTGGATAAAAATTATCAAAATATTATATGTTGTTTGTGCACCCCCTATGTTTGTGAATGTTGACTTAATAATGTTTTGTGTGCAACTTTTTCTAGCTCGTTTGTTATTATTTTTTTCTTTCAATCCAGCTGCTCTTCTTTTGAGGTTCATACTTAATGCTATTAGTGCAGGGAGCAGTAGACGATCGAACTTGTATTTAGGTTGCTCCTATATTTTTTAGTCCGAACAGCATAACATTATAACAATAAGTACCCTCAGAGGTTACATAACTGACCTTGTCTTGATCCTCCTTAGCGAGAGGGACCTAATGATAGCCTTGATAGGCGCCCAACATAGAAATGTACTCACAACCGGCTGTAGAATCCACTAATTGATCGATCCGGGGTAGTAGATAATAATCTTTGGACAAGCCTTATTAAGATCACGGAAATCAATACATACCCGCCATTTATTTCCTGGTTTAGAGACCAGGACGGCATTAGCTAACCAGCTAGGGAATTGCACCTCCCTAATGTAACCGGCCTCCATCAGTTTAGCCACTTCTTCTTTAATGATTTGATTCTGCTCTGCATTGAAATTCCTCTTTCTTTGCATGACAGGCCGAGCATCTGGGAAGACATGTAAAGAATGCTCCATTACTGAAGGAGAAATGCCCGTGACTTCTTTGGTCGTCCAAGCGAAGACATCCTTATTTTTCTTCAAGCATTTAATCAGCTCTGTTTTCAAGGCAGGATCAAGATCAGCCGCGACATAGGTGGTGGCTTCAGGTCGACCGATCTGTATCTGGACCTCTTCCTTTTCCTCATAAACCAGGATAGGCGGCTTCTCTTGAACGGCATTAACCTCCATTTTTTGCATTTTTTGGACGGCATTGGCTTCAGTTCTAACGATCGCCACATAACACTTACGAGCCGACTTCTGATCACCACGTACTTCCCCAACCTGGTCCTCAATGGGAAATTTAATTTTCTGGCAAAAAGTAAAAACGACCGCCCTAAACTCATTTAAGGTCGGTCGACCCAGTATCACATTATAGGTAGATGGGGCATCCACCACCATGAAGTAAGATCTTCTTGTTCTCATGAGGGGCTCCTCCCCTAAAGATATGGCCAACTTTATCTGGCCAAGCGGTTGTACCTCATTACCAGTGAATCTGTATAGAGGCGTCACCATCTGTTGAAATTCACTTAGATCAATCTGCATTTGATCAAAAGCATTTTTGAAAATAATATTGACGGAACTACCAGTGTCTATAAAGGTATGAGAAATAGTATAATTGGCTATCATAGCCTTAATTATTAACGCATCATCATGGGGTATTTCTACCCCTTCAAGATCTCTGGGCCCAAAACTAATTTCCGGCCCTGTTGCTTTTTCCATGCTGCATCCCACAACATAGATCTCAAGTCTTCTTGCGTGTGCCTTCCTGTCCCTGTTAGAATCTCCATCAGTGGGCCCGCCCATGATCATATTAATGCTACCCCAAGCGGCAATGCTTCTGTTCTCTTCTTGTCGGGCTGTCATGGTCTCCGGCTGAATTTTCTCAGGCGCCTGAGTTGTACCGGCCGAGTTTAGTAATACCCCTTGTTGAGGTTAGACCGGGCGGTATTCTATCTTGAGTGGACTTTGCTACCTTGGATATTGTTGTTGATAGTAGTTTCGCCTTTGATAGTGATCCCTATTTGCTTTCTTATCTTTCAAAACAAAACAGTCTTCTGTATGATGACTGATGGTCTTGTGATAAGTGCACCATCTTCTTGGTGCATCTTGTTGCATCTCCATATGTTGTATGTCTTATGGACGATACTCTATATGACAATTGTCATAGGGTGGAGGGATTACTCGAGGCCCCCTCGATGGAGGAACAGGAGCGGGAGCTTTCTCCTTAATAGGAGCAGTAGAAGAAGTGGTATCTTCTTTTCGGCGTGCAGCCTGAGCTTCTTTGACATTAATAAACTCAGTAGCATGTTCAATTAATAAGTCAAAATTGGCTGGAGGATTCCTCACTAGATCTTTAAAGAAATCATTATCATTCAAACCTTGAGAAAAAGTACTTACTAATATTTCAGTGGTAACATTGGGTACATCAATGGCTACCTGATTGAATCTTTTGATGTAGGCTCTAATGGCCTCTTTGGATCCTTGTTTAATTGAGAATAAGCTCCAGGGAGTTTTATGATACCTCTTGTTGCTGGAGAAATGGTGTAAGAAAGCCTTCTTGAAATCTTTAAATCTTCGGATAGAATTTTCCGGTAATCTTTTGAACCAACGTTGAGCAGCTCCTCCAAGTGTTGTAAGGAACATCCAACAGTTCACTCCATCATAAAATTATTGTAATAATGCTACATTCTCAAATTTTAATAAATGATCCTCTGGATCTATGGTTCCTATGTATTCACCGATCTGAAGATTTTGACATTGCTTAGGAAGTGGATCATCTAGTACACCTTGAGAAAATGGAGAAATAATTCTTTCTGGTGAGCTATCACTAGCTATCATCTTAGCTTTGCGCCTCTCTTTGTCTAGTGCCTCACGAGAGGATTCCTGAAATACAGGCCTTCGCACTCCCTGCTCAAAAGGGGTATGAAGGAAGGTGTGAGGGCGTCTATTCGGAGAAGCATTGGCTGGATTAATATACACACGATCTTCTTCTTCCAAATCCCTTCCCTTCTGATGATCAGTAGTCGAGACCGCTGGATTATGAGCTACTGGAAGAGTAGCTCTAGTATGAGCTTGTTGTTGCTGTTGTTGTTGTTGTTGTTGTTGTTGTTGTTGTTGTTTTTGTTGTTGTTGTTGTTGTTGTTGTTGTTTTTGTTGTTGTTGTAGAGCCTTCTGAACATGAGTATTAATAAGGAAATCCAGATCTTCACGACTAATAGTGAGTAGGTTCGATTTTCCAGCGTCTTCCATCTCGCAATCTCAGATTCAGGTGAAGTTCCCACAGACGGTGCCAAATTTGATCCTGTCTGAGAAGCATGATAAAATGGAAAGCTGGGAAGAGAACTTACTGTTGATGAAGAAGAACACCTAAGAACTCCCGATCCGAGAAAATCAAAGCGGATCCGGAAGAATAAAGTCACAGAACACCTCCTGGTGCAGAGATCCAAGGACAAAGGGAAGGATCCTATGAAAAATACAGAGAACTGGAGCTCTGATGACTTCCTGTGCACAAGAGAATAGCCAACACTATCGTTAGTGACCTAAGACCGGGGTGGGAATCCCTGGCTAGGCCCTCCGACGCTCAAGTCAGTGATCTCTCTTAGTGTGGAAGGAAGAAGATAAACAGTGATTGAAATTAGGGTTTGTAATGGGTAGTTGTGAGTGCGGTGAGCGTAAGCATACCTGGCCAATGGAGAGGATTCTCCTTTTTATACCACTTCATATAACCTCCGTAGTAATGAAGTGGACCCCGATTTGTTAGAATTTGTTATGAGATGACATAAGTCATGTACTTGTAGAAAATAACTTTTAAGGAATCTTTTTTGTACCCCAGATGTACCTTCTTTGTCGCCTAGTACCTACAGAAGAGTCTAGAAACATTCTTCCCACCAAATTAGTAAACCTGTTATACAATCACATACTACAGATATCTTCATTAAGCAATTTATGAATATTCTTGAAATATTTATTCTCGCCCTGTCTTATAAGCTATATGGAGATATATTTATTGTCCGTACCTGCTTACCCTGTTTTTATTATATTACAAATAGTTCGATCTTATACTACGATTTGTATCGGATGGAATTGAACCTAAGTTATGTCCGAGCGAGTTACTACTATTGTTCAACATACGTCCTAATCGTCTGATAATATATTATAGATCTTGTAAGGCCTTGTATCTTTTCACATCCAGATGTACTAATTTTGACAATCTTAAATTATCTATCTTGAACGCTTAAACCCTGCTGATATTGGCCTACTTTTCTTAAGGTATTATTTCGGCCGATATTGGTCTATCCTTCTCAAGGCATATCCCGAACGATATTAACCTACTTTCTTAAGGTATATATCGGCCGATATTGGCCTATCCTTCTTAAGGTATTATCCGGCCGACATTAGCCTACTTTCTTAAGGTATATACCGGTCGATATTGGTCTATCCTTCTCAAGGCATATCTCGGACGATATTAACCTACTTTCTTAAGGTATATACCGGCCGATATTGTCCTATCCTTCTCAAGACACATCCCGGACGATATTAGCCTACTTTCTTAAGGTATATACCGGCTGATTTTGGCCTATCCTTCTCAAGGTATTATCCGGCTGACATTAGCTTACTTTCTTAAGGTATATACCAGACGATATTAGTATATCCTTCTTAAGGTATATCTCGGCCGATATTAGCGCTTGCTTAATTCTGCTATTTCCTTTCTCCTTCTCACTGAGGACATACTAAACCTAACCCATATCAGCTATCAAAAGATAGTTTTCACTAATATTTTCCAAAGTATATTTAAAATGATTTTTAAAACCAATTTCCAGCCATGTTCTTTGGGCTTAATATACATGACTTGTACATTAACTTTCTCAATGATTGGAGTACACATAACTATGTGTTTAGATGAAATCAAAACTTAAATAGATGCACTACAACAACATCTTGAGTCTTGTTCATCATCCTTGCATCTCACTTGTATCTAATGTGCACTAAAATACATACAAGTCACCGTATAATTTTTGTGAGATGTAGATTTTGATTTTTCCCTAAACTAGAGATCATGCATATCTATCTAGGCATTTTAGGAATTATGAGTATCCACCTAGGATGTCACTTGTTAGTAAATGACATTGTCCTTAATTACAAGTAAATTAAAATAATGCATGATGATTTATGACATACATCAAAATAAGTAAATTTTTAAAAGAAACATACTATAGCTACATGATGTATGTATGACATGACATGGTATTTTTGTTTATTTTTCATAATAGGCATGAATGCAAAAAAAATGATGTCATGGCATATGATGGGAAAACAAAGCATGACAATTTAACATAAATAAAATATACCTAGATATTCTATCTAAGTATTCTAAATCCTTAGCTAAACTAAAAATGATCCTAGATTCCTCTCATTTTCTCAAGAAAATGTCAAAACTCAATTTACCATTTCTTTTGGTTTTCCTCATTTGTGACACTTTAAATTAAATCCACTTCCTCAAAGTTTAGTACATTTTACTCTTCTAAAGAGTAATCAATTAATCAACTTCATTTTCAAAGGTTAACAAAAACCTTGAAAATGTCTCCAAGTGTCAACTTTATCAAGGTTGGGTTAACCACCCTACCCATTTATAGTTGACACTCTCTAATCCACCTAGGGCGTAGAGAATATGCTCCAAGGAACCTAAAACATAATTTGTGCTCCTTTGATGCTCTAGGTACTCACTAGGGATGACTTCCCTAGATACCTTCCTAATAATCTTTCTAGGCTTCTTAGAAGCGTTTGTCACTTTCTCTAGGTCAATTCTAGGTTTATTTTCTGTGTGATCTTCTTTGTGGCTTTCTTTAACTTCTTAGAAGTCTTAGTCACATTGGTTTTAGTAAAAATACTTCTAGAGATAGCTTCTCTTGTATCTTTGACTTAACCCCTAGGCCTAGGGTTGGTTCAATAACTATATGAAACCCTATGATATGAAGTCACTATTAGACATTGCATCAGTTGCAACGTTGGGAAGATGAAGGGGTGTCGATCCTTCATCTTCCTCCATTGAAAGCTAGCCATCAAAGCATCGGTTGGTAACCGATGTTTTGCTAGCTATATAAGATGGCATCCAAGAGCAATCGTGATCAGTGTGTGGAGCGCATCGGGGAGAAGAGCGAGCGAGCATTGTGGAGGTGATCAGAGAGCTTTGCGAGGAGATCGACGAGCAGAGGCAACACCCAGAGGCTAGGATTTGGTTCGTGGAAGAGTTCGAGAAGGTTCCGTGAGGTGATCTTCTCGGTGACAGCAGTAGCGACATCTCCGGCGGTTCTTCGACGATTTCTTCGGGAGATCAATGTGAGTGGTTACCGCTTTATTTAATTGTTGTTTCATGCTCTCAAAACTACCAACAATGGTATCAAAGCATGCATAGTTTTGAAAGCATGGAAATCGACGCGAAAAAACTCACATTTTTCTTCTTCTGTTGCGAAGAAGATGATACTGTTCATTAATTGAATTGATTAACCAATCGATTCAATTGGATTGAATCGATTGAAATTGTATTCCAATCGATTCAAAATCGCAAGATGAACAGCGTTTTTGATGAAGCTCAGTGTTGAATCGATTCAACACTATGCATGAATCGATTTATTAATCGATTCGATTTAATTGAATCGATTGAAATACAATTTCAATCGATTCAAAATCGTAGTGCACAGTATGTCCGTTTTTTTTCGAATCATAGTAAGAAAAAAACTAACTGAATCGATTCATGAATCGATTCAAGATTTGAAAAAAAAGGGAATAAACAGTGGAGCACAGTACATGTATTTTTTTTCTCTACACGTGTATAAGTTGCTTGCATGTTATACACCACTTGCATGTTTAAAGTTTAATTAACATGCAGTGGCCTAACAAAAATTTAATTAAATATTTTTATTAATTAATTAAATACATATAGAAATGTATTATTAATTAATAAATAAATATTTAATTAATTTATGATTCAATTTATTAAAAATGGAACCAGACCAACTTGGCTGATCAAACTCATGTCTGGTTTAAATTATTAATTGATTTAAGCAGACCAAATTGATTCAATGATACCTAAAGCTGGTTCAAATTATTTGTTGGTTTAACTAGCTCGGTTTATTATTGAATTAATTAGAGTAATCTTGATTACAGAAGTTGGGTTGATTAAATATGATCGGATTAGTTCCGTTGTGTCAGATTTGATCAGAAATATTAGATTTGTTCAAATGAGTCAGACTTAATCCAATGGGCAATTTGACGAATCAAACGAACCTAAGTTTGATCAATAAGTCTGAGGTTGACTCAAATGGGCTTAAACGATAACAGAACATAGGTCTAATTAGATTAATTCTAATAAGGACAATAGACTAAGTTTAACATCCGGACTCCTGATTGACTGGTCTAATGGGTCAGTCAACTTAAACTCCTGAAAATCAAGAAGATTTGTTTTTCTTGATTTATAATGATGGTATGCCTGTATAAATTGAATTAAACTAGTTTTGTACTGGTTAGTCGGTTTTGTACTGACTTATTTAAATTCAATTTTTCAGATGGCACGGACGATTACCACATTGACTCGTCGCGAAGTGCAGCGAAACTAGCTCCGAGAGGAGATTCAGGAGATAGAGTATAAGTCTGCTTATGGAGTCGACGGACATGTTAGACGGTTGGATAGACTATTTTGGAAACTTGAGCAAGAAGAGTTTCCAGTCCTGGATAGTTATAGGATCTAGGCATTGATGCATTCATAGCCAGAGTATCCCAGGATAATAGCAGACTATGTATGGGGGCATCATGAAGGACGTGTCACATATTTAATACTGTGTAAGGAACTACTTCACCATATGGGTGAAGAAGAGCCTGAAGAGTCTGAAGATGACTAGGAGATGCTCGAGGAAGATCCAGAAATGAATCTGTTAGAGAATCCTGAAGCTGCCCCATATGAGATTATCCTAAATAAGTCCAAGTTAATAGGGACAGTGTTGGCTACTACACTAGTGTTTGTCCTAGTGGGAGCAGTGCTGACCTATCTAGTTTATTAGTGTTCTATTTACTGTCGTTATGTACGAACAGTGTCAGCTCGTCTGGTTTTTGAGTCATGTAATAATTTCTATCGTTTTGTAAGAACAGAATTAAATAATGAAAAGTTATATTATATGTTAACTAACTTGGAAATGATTAGTTCATTTCATGATATGATTAGTTCATATAAATATGATTCGTTCATATTAAATGATTCGTTCATTAGTTGGAATATGTGTAATATAATTGATCAGTGTTGATTAGATTAGAACATACAAATGATGAGTGGAAACAATGTTATCATTTGATTTTGTAAACTAACTCTAATTTACACTGAGTCAATAAATATTTACACATATATGAATTACACTGAAATAATAAATAATTTGTTTATTTATGTAGATCGTGGCAACTAAAAACATCATAGCTGAACTCAATAAGGGTGAGAAATTATATGGGGATAACTACAAAATCTGGCACCTCAAGATACAATATGTTCTTGAGGAATAAGAAGTTCTAGAGGCTGTAAATCAATTCTTGGAGGAACCGGTTGATGGTTCTACAGCACAGCACAGACGTGACCTTGATGCCTATAAGGCATGGAGAAGGAAGGACTCCATTGCTAAGGGAATATTGATTAGTTCAATGGTGGATGACCTGGTGTTTGAATATGAGCCATTACCATCGGTTCATGCAGTCTGGGTAGCCCTTAGAGAGAAGTATAGTGGAGTCAGTCTGAGTAAGCTCCGTCAACAAACTATCAAGTTTGATAGTTGTAAAAAGCGCTCGAATGTTACCATGGCCCAACATCTCAGAGAGATGGGTAACATGATTCGAGAGCTCAAGACTGCTGGTTATATGTTGACCGATGAACAATAGGTTCAGGCAGTTATTCGTTCCCTTCCTGATTCTTGGGAAACGATGAAACAGAACCTGACCCATAGTGAGAATATCAAGACTTTCACTGATGTCTCACGCCATGTGGAACTTGAAGCGAAGAGGATTGAATTCGCAAGGATTTCGGGTCAAGCTTTTATAGCTGAAGGTTCTGATTCCAAGAATAAGAACAAGTGGTTTAAGAAAGAAAAGGGGGAAGGAAAGGAGGCTAGTGTTGTTGCTGTGAAAAACTAAATCAAGAAGAAAGGAAAGAAATATGGACAAAAACCTAAGAGCAGGTTGACTTGCTTCAACTGTGGCAAGAAGGGCCATTTTGCTCGGGATTGTACTGAGCCTAAAAAGGTAGATCCATTTTTGTCTTCTTTCCACAAGCAATATGCTGCAAGTACAGTATTGTTAGATGATTTGTATCCTTTGTAGATTGTAGATGCAGGAGCAACGAACCACGTAGCTCATGATCGAGCTACATATGTGGAATACCGTTGGGTACCAGCTGACAACAAATGGATATATGTGGGAAACAATGCAAGAATTGAAGTCAAAGAAATTGGCACTTGCAAGCTCAACCTACGTGGTGGAGGCACGCTGTTTCTACATGATGTCCTGTATGCTCCTGAGATTCGACGAAATCTGGTTTCCGTTATTTGTCTTCTTGATTTAGGTTACATTGTAAATTTTTATAGCCGTTGTGTGGAACTTCAAATTAACTCTGTGTTAATTGGGTATGGTTTTGTAACAAATGGTTTTATGGTTCTTGATACAGAACCAAATAATAATGATGGTTGTTTTTCAAACATTGCTCTTACTAGTAATGCTGATGTTAATGATGAAATTTGGAATGCTAGATTGGGACATATAGGACAAGAACGAATGAATAGATTAGCTAAGGAGGGCCTATTAGGCACTCATACTAAAATTAACTTGTCTATATGTGAGCATTGTCTTGTGGGAAAGACGACTAGAAAATCATTTGGTAAGGCTATTAGGGCTTAATCACCATTGTAATTAATTCATTCGGATATTTGTGGCCCAATGAATGTGAAGGCTAGAAATGGGAGTTCTTATTTCATTACATTTATCGATGACTTCACACGTTTTGGTCATATGTATTTGATTTCTCACAAATCCGAAGCATTGGATTGCTTTATTCGTTACTTGAATGAAGTTGAGAATCAATTGGAACGTAAGGTTAAAACCTTGCGCACTGACCGTGGAGGAGAATATTTGTCTGATCAGTTCAAGACAATGTGTAATGAGAAAGGGAATATTAGACAGCTAACTGTCCCTAGAACTTTACAGCAAAATGAGGTTGCTGAAAGAAGAAATAGGACTCTTCTTGAAATGGTTAGGTCTATGATGGCGCAGGCTAATTTTCCAATCTCCTATTGGGGAGATGCATTATTAGTTGTGTCCTATATACTTAACAAAGTGCCTTCAAAATCAGTTCCATCTACCCCACATGAACGTTGGACAGGCAGAAAGCCGGATTTGAGTAATCTGAGACCTTGGGGGTCAGCTGCCTACGTTCATGATAAAACTCACGAATATGGAAAGTTAGGACCCAGAGGTAAGAAGTGTATCTTTATAAGATACTCTGAGACTTCTAAGGGTTATGTTTTTATTGGTGAGCGACAAGATGGAACCATCTCTGAAATAGAGTCAAGAGATGCTACTTTTCTAGAAACTGAGTTCCCAACACGAGGTGAACTTGATAAGACAATTCCTCTATATGAGATAGTGGAGGAGGATAGATAATGTTCCTTTATCAACAAATCAGGAAATGCCCGAATCTAGTCAATCGAGTGGGAGTAATTTGCCATTGAATGAGTCAGTTTCTCAACAGTGTAACCTTTGAAGAAGTAGTCATCAAATTATTCCTTGGAGAAGGTTTGATATTGAGAATGAGGCATTGATGGTTCTCCCAGTTGACGATGAGGAACCTCGAACAGTTGAGGAAGCTTTGAGAAGCTCAGTTAGAAAAGAATGGAAAGTTGCAATGGATGAAGAAATGGAGTCAATGAGAAAGAATCAAGTTTGGGATTTAGTCGATCTTCCTCCAGGCCGAAGGGCTATTGGGAATAAGTGGATTCTCAAAATAAAGAGGAAAGCAGATGGATCGATTAATCGATACAAAGTTTGATTAGTTGTAAAAGGATATACCCAAATGGAGGGTATTGACTTTGAAGAGACATTCTCCCCAATTGTAAAGTTGTGTCAATACGTGTCATCCTAGCTATCGTAGCACAATATGACATAGAATTACATCAGATGGATGTAAAAACGGCATTCCTTAATGGTAATCTTGACGAAGAAATCTATATGGTACAACCAGAAGGTTATGTTGCTGAAGGTCAAGAGAAAAGAGTATGTAGATTTCAGAAGTCTATATATGGGCTAAAGCAAGCATCAAGACAATGGAACATAAGATTTAATGAAGTAATATTGTCTTATAGTTTCGAAATGATCAATGAGGATCATTGTGTTTACCAAAGAAAGGAAAAAGGAAAGCTTGTCATTTTATCATTATATGTTGATGATATGCTAATAGCTGGAAGCGACATAAAGTGTGTGCTAGAAGTCAAAAGTTGGCTTTCATCACAATTTGACATAATAGATATGGGAGAAGCAGAGTACATCTTAGGAGTAAAGATCGTTAGAAATCGATCAAAGAGGCTTTTGGGTTTGTCTCAAGAAGCTTATATCACTAAGATGCTACAACACTTCAATATATCAGATTGCAACATTGAACAGATGCCTATAGCGAAAGGTATTGTCTTGAGCAAAAGTATGTATCCCAAAACTCCTGAGGACATAGCCAAAATGAAGAAGAAATCATATGCCAGTGCCATTGGTGGTTTGATGTACACTATGTTGTGTACCCGTCCCGATATAAGCTATGTTGTTGGCTTAGTTAGTCATTTCTAGTCAAACCCAGGATCAAGACACTGGAAAGCAGTGAAGAGGATATTCAGATATCTTAAAGGAACAACTGATTATGCCTCTGTTTCCAAGGATCAGATATGAGCCTTAGTGACTACTCAGATGCAGATTGGGCAGGGGACCTTGATGACAGGAAATCCACATCTGTCTATGTCTTCTTGCTGAATGGTGGCGCCATCTTATGGAACAGCAAGAAGCAGGCTTGTGTAGCCTTGTCGACAATGGAAGCTGAGTATGTGGCTTGTGCAGCGGCTGTGTAAGAGGTTGTCTGGCTAAGAAGGTTCCTGAAGCATCTGAGGATTGCTGAGGATAATGGGAGTCATATTACTATGTACTGTGACAGTCAAGCTGCGATAGATTTTTCCAAGGATCCCAAATACCACAGCAAAGGCAAGCATATAGAAATTAAGTATAATTTTATAAGGGATATTGTTGACAAGAAAAAGATTATTCTTCAGTACATCCCTACACGAAATATGCTTGCTGATCCTTTTACTAAGCCATTGACTAAAGAGTCATTTTATGGGCATGTGAAGTCTTTGGGACTTCGAAGAATGTAACTAATTGTAAAGACATTTTAATAAATGAAAATGCCATGATTTATTCAGTGTATATGTCTTTGTTACATTCGAATAAAAGTCTCGATAAGCATGTTGGCAGATTAAGATTGGTCCACTCACATGGACAATCATCTCTATTTGTTAAGTACAAATAGGGGTAAGACCGTTGCTTATGGGATAGCTTATGTAGCTGTGAATAGAGACATACCCATAAGTTAAGGTCGCCTTGACATTTGTGTCAAGATGAGATCATTTGTGTAATGATTGAAGTAAATGCACCCACCATTTACTGAATCTGCTTAAGGCCAGATTAGAATTCATATGTTGAATTCAGAATTAGACATTGGGAATGTCTAGATCGAAATCTGTATGATGTTAAATTTTGGGAAAAACATGCGCTCTTTTTGGAAAAGAGAATAACATCGTAGCATGTGATTCATACCACATGTGCTATGGCGACAAGAAGGGTAGGAGGAGAATGGATCCATGCTTCTCTACTATGTGAGACCCTTGAGATTATAAGTTAATCTCGATTTTACCCTAAGTGACTATTTAGCTGTCTACTTGAAGTTCTGATCAATGTCTACTACTTTAGCATTTTTTCTATTGGCTATGGATGATTCGGTCTATGGAGCATAACTAGGAAAGTGACTAATTAGAATGAATTGATTCTAGCTAAAAAGGAAGATTAAGATTGATTTACATCTGTGATATTTATTCACTGGTACCGGTTACATTTTTAGTTCAGTACATAAAATGTAATTGTGAATAATTTGTTTGATTGGAGATGTTGAACATGCTCTTGACATATGGTCAATGTGAGGGATTAGAGATGTTCGTGATGATGTAAATAATTTAATCTGGGGTAAAGGCAAGCCATTTATGTCTTTGATTCATTCTATGGACATTTATGTCTCTGATTTGTTCTATGGAGCAGCTAAGTAAGGTGTGACAATCTTCTTAGCAATTGAATGCTCACTGTGCTTGTTGTCACACGATCCATTTTCCCTAATGTATGGAATGGATGTTCTTATTTGGTCTTTGTGACTAAATTCTGCTCTGGTTTTCGTGATTAGATCCTCATAAAGTCTACGTGACTTATTTGGTCTTTGTGACTAAATTTTGCTCTGGTCTTTGTGACTTGATCCTCATAAAGTCTTCGTGACTTATTTGGTCTTTGTGACTAAATTTTGCTCTGGTCTTCGTGACTTGATCCTTATAAAGTCAACATGACTTATTTAGTCTTTGAAACTAATTTCGCTCTAGTTTTCGTGACATGATCACCTTGTAGTCTATGTGACTGACATGGTTTATGTGACCATATGAATTGACTTGGACGAGTGGGAGATGTTAGACGTTGCATCAGTTGCAACGTCGAGAAGATGAAGGGGTGCCAATCATTCATCTTCGTCCATTGAAAGCTAGCCATCAAAGCATCGGTTGGTAACCGATGTTTTGCTAGCTATATAAGATGGCGTCCAAGAGCAATCATGATCAGTGTGTCGAGCGCATCGGGGAGAAGAGCAAGCGAGCGCTGTGGAGGTGATCAGAGAGCTTTGCGAGGAGATCGACGAGCAGAGGGAACACCCAGAGGCTAGGATTTGGTTCGTGGAAGAGTTCGAGAAGGTTCCATTAGGTGATCTTCTCGGCGACAGCAGTAGCAACGTCTCCGGCGGTTCTTCGACGATTTCTTCGGGAGATCAATGTGAGTGGTTACCGCTTTATTTAATTGTTGTTTCATGCTCTCAAAACTACCAACAATCACATTATTCTTGTCCTTAGGTTGTATCCCAAACCTCTATGGCCATAGAATGACTATTGTTTATCTAAACCTAGGTTTTGCTCATTTTGACCCTTAAAAATATTTTCCATTTTCTTTAGGGTCTTTTCTAATTTATCAAGCCTTAACCTCAAGACTTGGTTTACCAACCTTAAATCTTATATTTTTATTTTCCTTGATTCCTATGAACATTTTTGTTATTAGTCCTATATCTAAAATCCTTAGAGTTATTGCCTAATTTGTTATTTATTTTTCTAACCTTAGATTGAGTGGTTTTAGCATGATAAGCTACATAATTTTCCTTAACTCTATCATGCTTCCTATTTTCATGATAAATAGTATTAAAATGATATAAACTATTCCTAGCATGCTTTTAATTATTACTTAAAGGAGCATGCTCAATAAATGATACCTTGGGTTTGCTCTTGAGAGCTCCCCCTTGAGTTGAGCTTTCTCCTTGGACTTTGGCCGGTTTCTTCCCCTTCAGACATTGGCTTCGATAATGTCCTTTCTGATGGCACGAGAAACACACAATGTGTTCCTTTCTCTTCTTCATCACGGGGCCAACCTCCTTAGTCTTCTCCTTAGCCTTTGGTGTCACTTGACATTTTTTCTTGGTCAACTTAGGGTACTTGCTTTTGTAATGCCCTCTTTCCCTACACTCAAAGAAAATGATATGATTTTTATTATTAACAATTGAAATTATTATACCTTTGCTTGTAGGGGTGACACATGATCCTCCATTTGATTTTTCTTGATTTGTGGAGGTGGCACCTTCTTCTTCTTCTTCTTCATTTGACCCGGAGATAGAAGTCTCTTCTTGCTTCGGTGTCACTAAATGACGCTCCCCCTCTATCCTAGAGGTAGAGGCCTCTCCATCTTCATCCACTTGCATGTGAAACAAAGAGTATGCTCCCTCTTTGCTCTTTTAGTTGCACTCCTTTGAGGATGAAGCTTCTTGGACTTCTTTTTTGGAAGCTGAGCACTTCTCAACTTCGGAGTCCTCTTCCTCTTGATCTTGATCCAATGAGTCACCCTCGTTGGATTCTTATTAGTTTGGTGCGATGGAGGGGATTGATGTGCATAAATATTATGATGGTTTATGCATGCTTTTACGCACATTCGCTTGCTTTATACGTACGTATTCTTTGTATGATCGCCTCTTTTATTGCGTATTCATCATATATACTCTTTTGTACGGATATCTGCTCTTTGTTTGGTTTTGTGTTGACAAGGACAACTTTTGGAGCGAAAACAGTGTTTGTCGATGCACCGGAGCAAGCCAGAGAACACGGTCGTGCAAACCTTGCATGGTCGTGTGGCCAAATAGAAGGGAAGATGTGCACGATCGTGCGACCCTTGCACGGTCATGCAGCCAAACCAGAGGTGGATCAGAACACGACTGTGCAACCTTGCATGGAGTGCACCCCATGACTGAGGCCAAGCAGCACACGGTCGTGCAACCCTACACGGTCGTGTCCACAGGAACCGAGCCCCAGCATCACATGGCCGTGCCAATTGGCATGGGTGTGCAGTGCATCTAGAGCCCAATTAGGGCACGGTCATGCCACCGTGTCGTGCCCTAGCTTATAAAAGGGGTTTTAACCCCTTTTCCGAGAGGGGGAGCCGGGTGGCGAGCCGTCAAGAGGAGATTCATTCGGGTGCCGCTCCACGCCGTCTAGGACATCGATCCAGTGACCTTCCATCACCACCTCAACTCCAAAAGCAAAGGAGTGGATCCGGAGATCACTCATCGTCATTGGATAAGCATACTTCCTCTTTCTCTCTTCGCTTTTGAGGATTATATGTTTAGATTCACCATGTGTTCGGGTTCTTCTCTAGCGTCTATGGAGTAGAGTCTTTGTTCTAGGACGAGGGAGTAATTGTGGATTGGTTTGATGTAAAACTCATAACATGTTTATATTCATTGAATGATTTCGCTTGCGTTATTTCGATTCCTCGATCTCTTTGTCGTGTTGATTGATTGTGCAGGAATTGCTTGTTAGGATCGATGGTCGCGGCTAGACAGGGGGGGTGTGAATAGCCGCCCCAAATCGTTCGTTTCTTTCTACAAATCAGGTTAGCGCAGCGGAAAATAAAATAATAGAAACGAAAATAAGGAATAGCAAACCTCAACGCGATGATGTAACGAGGTTCAGAGATGAAACTCCTACTCCTCGGCGTGTCCATAAGGTGGACGAAGCCTACCAATCCGTCGGTGGATGAGACCCCGGAAACCCGGCTAATAATCACTCCTTCTGGGTGGAGAAACCTCGCTACAATAGCTTGCAACAGCAATATGGAAATACAAAGAAGAGCAAGAACAAAATACACAATGAATGTATAAATACTCGCTTGCCTTCTCGTCGACTGAAGTCCCGGATGAAGCACCAACTTCACGGACGAATGCCAACAAGCAACTCAGTCGAAGAAGCTCACACGAAGCTTCGAAGCTCAGCAAAGCTCAAGAGCACAGAACAGCTCAGTTCCGAGGAGGAAGAAGAAGGAAGAAGTAATCAGAAGCCTCGATCTCCTTTTATACCGCATCCACTGCGAAGAAGAAGCCGTAAGACAGAAGGCCGTTGTGACCGCCAGAGCGGATAGTTCTCGACCAATCGTGGCCGATCGGTCGGCACCTCGATCGGTCCCGAGGACCGATCAGTCCCGATCGATCGGTCCCCTGACGATCCCACCTCTGTAAGAGAGGTCTCATCTCGATCGGCGATCGGACTCCGGCGACGGTCTCCAGACCGATCAGATGACTTACAGAACCCTTCTGTTTGTTATCTGATCAGTCACCAGACCGATCAGATACTCAGGCGTATCGCTGGATCGGTCACCAGACCGATCTAGGTTTAGAGCTCCAGCCCTAAACCCTAAATGGTCCTGAGAACGAGCTACCGAGCCCTCTCTTGACCTAGTCCGGAGAACGAGCTACCGAGCCCTCTCCGACTTCGTCCGGTCCAGAGAACGAGCTACCGAGCCCTCTCTGACCACAGTCCGGAGAACGAGCTACCGAGCCCTCTCCGACTTCCCATGCCAAGTTTCCATACTTGGACTTCTCCGTGCCAAGTCTCCATACTTGGACTTTTCCCGTGCCAAGCTCCCTGCTTGGACTTTTAACCAGATGTCAGGTCAACCTTGACCCATCTGGATTTTCCTTGCCTGGTTTCACTCACCAGGACTTTCCAACTGCCTGGCTTCACTCACCAGGACTTTCACAACTGCCTGGCTTCACTCACCAGGACTTTCACCAACTGCCTGGCTTCACTCACCAGGACTTTCCCACTGCCTGGCTTCACTCACCAGGACTTTCACCAACTGCCTGGCTTCACTCACCAGGACTTTCCCACTGCCTGGCTTCACTCACCAGGACTTTCCCACTGCCTGGCTTCACTCACCAGGACTTTCACCAACTGTCTGGCTTCACTCACCAGGACTTTCCCACTGCCTGGCTTCACTCACCAGGACTTTCACTTTCACCTAGCTTCACTCACTAGGATTTTCACTCTGCCTAACATCCCAGTTAGGACTTCCCAGTCAATTATCCGGTCAACCTTGACCTACTTGACTCTTCTTCATTTAACCTGATCAGACCCTGATCAGTATCTCTCCGCATGGACAACTGCACCTGCATTGTCCATGTCTACATGTCTTTCTGTATTGTCAAACATCGAAACCATGACCAAGGTTTACACTTGGTCAACTAGGTCAACCTTGACCTACTGGAAATTGCACCAACAATCTCCCCCTTTTTGATTTTTGACAATACCTTTAAGTTAGGCTAATCCAATAACCTCAACTTTCTTCATGCCACTAGGTAATGAAACATAAGTTACAACCTTACATTCTCCTTCTAAGAAGGCAACCTCCTTCTTAGATAATGAAGGCCTAACTTAAACCCTTCATTCTCCCCCTATTGGCACACATCAACAAACTCTCCCCCTGAAGAGTAAGTTATCGTTGTTCCCAACTTCACTCGTTGTGATCAACAAACTCTCCCACTAACTCCAATGTTCTTCCTTGAACATTCTCTAGACATTCTCCATTCTCCCCCTTCTTGACACACATCAAAAAGAGTGAATCAAGGTCAAGAGTTTCTTCCTAATGAAAGTCCCATACCTTTCATTGAAACCATTAATTTCCCCCTGGATACTAATGTTAATAGTCAATTTAGTGATAATCCCATATCACTCATGACAACTCCCCCTAAAGGTCAACTCCCCCTTGACCATTGCACCAACAATGTCTTGAAGAGTTCCAAACCTTTAGAAACCTAAAACACCACTTCCCGAGCTGAAATTTCAGACAACCAGTCGAATTTCAGCAAGTTGGCACGCCCTGATCGGTCACCAGAGCGATCAGGCTCCCTCTGGATCGGTCCAGTGACCGATCCACACAGACCTGGACCGATCAGGGAACCTCCTGATCGGTCCACGACCTCTGATTTCTGATTTCTGAATTTTTCTTCTCCCGAAATTCAGAAACCTCTAGAAAATCACAGAAAATTTTAAAAATTATAAAATTTTGAGGATACATTCCTCATAACATATACTATCATGGAAAAATAGTTTTCTATGAAAATAGCTTCCATTTTTCAATCTTGATACAAAGTTCACAAGTCTTTGAAATAGCTCAAAGTTAACTCATCTTCGTATCACCTTGTTCAATGATGAATGCTATCACTAGAAAAGCTTCATCAAGGTTTTTCAAATCAATTTTAAAATGATTTTAAACCCTTTAATTTAGGACCACAATCTTAGGGCTAAATGTACATGACTTGTACACAAGCTTTCCCTATGATCCCCAATTTATAATTAGGCTCATCTAGGTACAAGAACTATGCACCTTGATCCTAACTCATCATCCTAATATCTCACACACATCTAAGGTGTATCAAACACATTCAAGTCAATTTTGATGTGAGATATGGGTTTAGGTCATCTTAGGCTAAGTTCTCATGCATTTTCTAAACAACAATTTGATCTCCATATCAAATTGTGTTTTTGTCCTTAAATCAAATTAATTGATTTTAAATGCAAAAGATGATGACATGGCATATAATGATATCATAAGTGGAACATGTGCCAATGTCATGATGTCATGGCATAAAGTGTGAAACTCTAACTAAGGCATGACATATAAATAACCTAAGCATTATCATGACATTTCAAATGATACTAAATTAAATATGATGTCATGACATGGCATATGACAAACAATATATGGCAAATAACATGTAAAGGTATAGGAAATACCTAATTCTAGCCTTAGTTGCCATTTTTGATAATTTTGATCATTTTGCCATAGGTTCTATATTCCTAAGAGTAATAGACCTAAAATCATATACCAAGGATGTTTAGATCACTATGTGCCAATTAAACTGACCTAAGAGAACTCCTCAAATGTAGTTGGCACATTCTAATCACCTTAGGAATAATTCTTAATTTCATTTTCAAGGCTTGATCACACCTTGAAAATTCCTAAAGTGCCACCTTTTGCCATGATTAGGTTAACTACCTATTCAAGTAAGGTTGGCACACCCTAACTCATCTAGCGTGATGAAATCACGCTCCTAGGAACCCAATACCTATTGGAGCTCATTGGGTTCACTAAATATTCACTAGGGATGACTTCCCTAGCAACCCTCCTAATTACCCTCCTAGGCTTTAAAGCCTTGGTCATTTGGGACTCATCAAGATCCACTCTAGGGGTGACTCCCCTTGTGACCTTGGTGATGGTCTTCCTAGCCCTAGATTTTGTTCCATAATCGAATGGAACATTATGATAAGTGGGCTTGACCACTTGGGACTTAGGTTTGTGACTCAAACCTTTCTTGTCCTTGGACATTGATTTTTGACCCTTAAACCCTAGAGATGACTTCTCCAAGTTCTTAAGAGCCTTTTCCAAAGTATCAAGTCTTGACCTCAAGACATGATTCTCCTTCTCTAATACCTCAATTTTTAATTTTTCATTTTTCTTTGAGGTATTCCTAGGCATGTGTCTAGTTGTTTTGGGATTCCTATCTAGGTTTCCCTTAACCTTAGATGAGTTAATCCTAGGGTTGACATTTCTAGAGTTGTCCTCATTCAAGCTAACATGTTTAGCACCTAAGCACATATATCGATTTCTATAGTTATCATGCTTATCATTATTGACAATAGCAATAAGGCTACTAGCATGCATCCTACTAGAATTGCAAGAATGTGCCTTAGAGATTACCTTAGAGTTTGCCTTAGCTCCCCCTATAGACGTGCTCGGTCTCTTGTCCTTGTGAGATTGCCTCCCCCTCGGACATTGGCTCCTATAGTGTCCCCTTCGCTTGCATTGGAAGCACATCACGTGCTCCTTGCCCTTGCGTATCGGGACTCCGGCTTCCTTGACCTTTGGCGCCGGTGGAGTCTTCTTAATCCTCTTTGGACATTTACTTTTGTAGTGCCCAAATTCCCTACACTCAAAGCACATTATATGTAATTTATTTGAAATTAGATTGCTTGAGTTACCTAGGGTTGAGGATGGATGTATGCTCTCTTCTTCATCCCTTCCGGAGGTAGAAGCTCCTTCTTCTTGCTCCAATCTTGAAGAAGAACTCTCCTCCTCTTCTTCCTTAGATGTTGAGTAGCCCTCAACTTCTAATTCCCTATCTCCATGATGTGAGCTACTTGGCTCACTTGACTCCTCTTCATGACTTGAAATGGAGTTCTCCTCATGGAACTTTGTCAAGTTATTCCACAACTCCTTGGCATCGTTATATCCACCTATCCTACACAAAACATCATTAGGTAAAGAAAATTCAATGATTTTCGTTACCTCATCATTGATGGTTGATTGGTGGATTTGCTCCTTCGTCCACTTCTTCTTCTCCAAAAGTTCTCCTTCTTTATCCAATGGAGGAGTAAAACCTAATTGCACACACCTCCAATTTTCTAGGTTAGTCATAAGAAAGTACTTCATTCTTACCTTCCAAAACGCGAAGTCGTCGCTGTAACGCCCCGGCTCGGGCGGGCCCCACCCGAACCGAACCGGGAACGCTACCTGAATTGCCCATCGGGTTGATGACTAGCTCCACAGACCACCGGAGGTCCTTTCAGCGTACTTTGTCCTCACTCGCACGCACCCTGGAAAACTTCCCAGGAGGTCACCCATCCTCAGATTTCTCCAAGCCAAGCACGCTTAACTTTGGAGTTCTTTGAGTTTGGGCTTCCGAAAAGGAAGGTGCACCTTGGTGATATGGATAGTACCATCTAACCTTTAAGCCATACTTAACCAGAATCTTTAGAACCGGGGTATTACAATCACCCCCACTTAAAGACACAACGTCCTCGTTGTGTAACCACGAATCACACCACAGACAAATACCAGAATCTCCCTTGCTAGGTGGTGCCCTGGGTGCTCCTGCCACAGGCACACTCACGGTCGCAAGGTTGCTCTGATACCATCTGTAACGCCCCGGCTCAGGCGGGCCCCACCCGAACCGAACCGGGAACGCTACCTGAATTGCCCATCGGGTTGATGACTAGCTCCACAGACCACCGGAGGTCCTTTCAGCGTGCTTTGTCCTCACTCGCACGCACCCTGGAAAACTTCCCAGGAGGTCACCCATCCTCAGATTTCTCCAAGCCAAGCACGCTTAACTTTGGAGTTCTTTGAGTTTGGGCTTCCGAAAAGTAAGGTGCACCTTGGTGATATGGATAGTACCATCTAACCTTTAAGCCATACTTAACCAGAATCTTTAGAACCGGGGTATTACAGTCGCGATCGTAGAAAGGTGGAATCGTGATGTCTTCTCCAAGTAGATCCATTCTCTAGCTCGTGCTCCCCCAGGTGTTGACCCAACGAAGAGCAACCTCGCTCTGATACCACTTGTTAGGATCGATGGTCGCGGCTAGAGAGGGGGGGTGTAAATAGCCGCCCCAAATCGTTCGTTTCTTTCTACAAATCAGGTTAGCGCAGCGGAAAATAAAATAATAGAAACGAAAATAAGGAAGAGCAAACCTCAACGCGATGATGTAACGAGGTTCGGAGATGAAACTCCTACTCCTCGGCGTGTCCGTAAGGTGGACGAAGCCTACCAATCCGTCGGTGGATGAGACCCCGGAAACCCGGCTAATAATCACTCCTTCTGGGTGGAGAAACCTCGCCACAATAGCTTGCGACAGCAATATGGAAATACAAAGAAGAGCAAGAACAAAATACACAATGAATGTACAAATACTCGCTTGCCTTCTCGTCGACTGAAGTCCCAGATGAAGCACCAACTTCACGGACGAATGCCAATAAGCAACTCAGTCGAAGAAGCTCACACGAAGCTTCGGAGCTCAGCAAAGCTCAAGAGCACAGCTTTCAGAAGAACAACAGCTCAGTTCAGAGGAGGAAGAAGAAGGAAGAAGTAATCTTTAGAAGCCCTCGATCTCCTTTTATACCGCATCCACCGAAGAAGAAGCGTAAGATAGAAGATAGAAGGTGTGTGAGCCGGATAGTTACGACCGATCGTCAAGCTCCGATCGGTCCAGAGCACCTGACGGTCCCGGGACCGATCGGAGTCCCTGATCGGTCCCGACCGATCCCACCTCTATAAGAGAGGTGGTGCCTCGATCGATCGTGGGACCGATCAGACTCCTTCCGATCGGTCTCCGGCACCGATCGATGACTTACGTAACCCTTCTGTTATCGATCGGTCACCGCACCGATCGATACTCAGACATATCAGGATCGGTCACGGACGATCCGTTTAAACTCCCCTAAACCCTAAATGGTCCTGAGAACGAGCTACCGAGCCCTCTCTTGACCTAGTCCGGAGAACGAACTACCGAGCCCTCTCCGACTTCGTCCGGTCCAGAGAACGAGCTACCGAGCCCTCTCTGACCACAGTCCGGAGAACGAGCTACCGAGCCCTCTCCAACTTCCCATGCCAAGTTTCCATACTTGGACTTCTCCGTGCCAAGTCTCCATACTTAGACTTTTCCCGTGCCAAGCTCCCTGCTTGGACTTTTAACCAGATGTCTGGTCAACCTTGACCCATCTGGATTTCCCTTGCCTGGTTTCACTCACCAGGACTTTCCAACTGCCTGGCTTCACTCACCAGGACTTTCACAACTGCCTGGCTTCACTCACCAGGACTTTCACCAACTGCCTGGCTTCACTCACCAGGACTTTCCCACTGCCTGGCTTCACTCACCAGGACTTTCACCAACTGCCTGGCTTCACTCACCAAGACTTTCCCACTGCCTGGCTTCACTCACCAGGACTTTCACTTTCACCTAGCTTCACTCACTAGGATTTTCACTCTGCCTAACATCCCAGTTAGGACTTCCCAGTCAATTATCCGGTCAACCTTGACCTACTTGACTCTTCTTCATTTAACCTGATCAGTATCTCTCCGCATGGACAACTGCACCTGCATTTTCCATGTCTACATGTCTTTCTGTATTGTCAAACATCGAAACCATGACCAAGGTTTACTCTTGGTCAACTAGGTCAACCTTGACATACAGGAAATTGCACCAACATTGCCAACCTTGTAGAGGGGATACCTTAGATCGTACACCCAAGGGGCCCTAGTGACAGGGGTAACCCGTTCACAAACATGTAGGGTACTTCCTCGAAAGGAAAGGTGACTCCTTCGCAAGGAAATAAGAGACCAAACCTAGCTTCTTAATTCTATCTTTGATAACATCAGTAAGAGTCGTGTCCTTGCGATCTACCGAGGCGCCCTAGTGATAGGTGTTAACCATGATAGGATTTCATAGGGATTGTCTTTGTCTGGTGCTCAAAGATAGTTGCTTTAGCTTCCGGTGAATGCATGCCGAAAGACAATGAGTATAGGATAGTATGAGAAACATCAATACCACCACAATGAAACCGAACTCCTAAAACTATTCATTAACCAGGTTGATTTCCTCTCAATGCTAGTTCTCATTCCTCGCTTCCCGATCTTTTCTCTTAGATTACTTACAACCATCGATAGTGTAGCTAATCCAAAGTGTGCCTTCACTAGTGCTTATAACTAGTCCTTGTGGGTTCGACAATCTTTTATATTACTGACGACGAAATCGTGAACTTGCGGAATCGTAATAGGGATCTCATGGAGTTTGCCAATTTGCTCCATAGCTCCTTGGCATTGTTAGGATATATACTAAAAGCCTACCTTTTTGTAAATATTTATTTTAAAATAAGAATCACATTGGTCAAATGTATGTTGGGTTTTTCGGGTCGCGAAAATCATTTTTTCGCGTCGCGGAAACCCCGAAAGCCCCGCCACCAGATCCGTGCGAAGAATAAAACTTCGAAATCATTACGAGTACGAGTTTACAAACTCTAGATCTACATTAGAGTATGAGTTTTACCCTTGATGCATGCCTTTCGCGAATCCCGCTCGTCCAATTGTGCCGGATCTCAAGATTATTAAAGTAGACAACCCTCTAGAAGTATCTACACGAACACAAGAAGGAGATCACCAAACTAAAGTGTGCTAGCACCTTAGTAGGGTTCGAAAAGATGAGGAAAAGAAGAGCAAGAAGAGAGAGCACTAGGAGGAAGAAGATGAGAGTTACTCACACAAATGAAAAACTCATTCTATCCAATAAAGTGGCCCGCCACACTTATGTGGTTTGTAACCTCCATGGGATACCAAGAGTCACAACTCTTGGTAACTCCCATGAGGTGGCACTTCACTTAAGTAACCATGATGATGTGGAGCATTATCATTGGTCCACTTAATGTCAACTCACCAATGAGGTGGCATAAAGTCAAGTCAAACTTGACTCTTCATCTTTCTCTCAAGTCAAGTCAAACTTGACTTAATCTCTCTCATGATTGATCTAATCCAACCATTTAATTCAAGCCAATTTAATATAATGAATCTAATTCATTTAATTAAATTGATTCAATGAGTCATAATCTAAATTAGACTCATTGAACACATGAATCAACTTGAGTCCAACTCAATTAGCCCAATTAGGATTACTCTTAATCCAATTTGATACATCAAATGAATCTAATCCTCTTGGTTCATCATATAAACCTAATCTCCATCTAATTGTCCTTAGTGTGTGATCCTATAGGTTCTTGTAACATTGGCAATGCCCCTAAACCCATTTAGGAGCATAAGTAATGAGCGGTATCTAGCAATACATCATTACTACCCAAGTTACAAGAATGTTGAGATCCAACATCACCTTGTGACTACTAATTGTGACTCCTCACAATATATGACAAGTGTCCTTCAATCCTAGACATCTAGATTGATCAATGTGAGGCATAGACCGTGTCATCCTCTGATCAAACTAAATCTTGAACTCCAAGTAGACTCACTAAATCAAATGAACTCAATATCTCATATTGACTCATTTGGGCATGGCCATGCACTTCGTGGTCTCACTCTATCAAGAATATCGATGTCGCTCCCGTCATATAGGAGGGATAGATCCCATCTACATCACTCACATCCCTCTGCATAATTCATTACATACCCAGTAATCGCCTTTATATTCCACCCAGTTACGGGTGACGTTTGACGAAACCAAAGTACATAACTCCTTATGTAGGGATCCATGGTGACTTCAGGTCCAAGGACTAGTAGTCATACTAATAGCCACATGAGAAAGTATATGACACTCATATAACGATCCATGATACTTTCTCATGGCAGGTTATTCAGTATACATTCTCCAATGCATACCCATGTGTCAACTTGATATCTCTATATCCATGACTTGTGAGATCAAGTCATCGAGTTGACCTACATGTTAGTCTTATTGCATTAACATTGTCCCTGAATGTTAATACTCGACTAGGAATGATTAAGAGTAGTGTTCCCTATATCATCTCACTATCGGTTCAACTAACAGATTGATATCGGTGTGAACCTTCTACTCAAGGACGCTATTATACTTAGTTTATTTGGCACTAATACAAGTAAGTATAATAATCAAAAACAAATGCCTTTATTTATATAAGAATATGATACAACAAGTTCATAATACAATCATCAAATGACTGGCTCTAGGGCTCTAACTAACAATCTCCCACTAGCACTAGTGCCAATCAGTGTAGGCTCTAAGCCCCAATGACCTAGTGTGACCATCATGCTTCCTCTGTGCCAAAGCCTTGGTCAAGGGATCTACGATGTTAGCCTCTGTAGATACTCTGCATATCTTCACATCTCCTCTCTCGATAATCTCTCGAATGAGATGGAAGCACCGTAGTATGTGTTTGATCCACTGGTGTGAGCGAGATTCCTTCGCCTGTGCTATAGCTCCATTGTTGTCACAATAGAGCTCAATGGGGTCAGCGATGCTAGGAACCACCCCAAGTTTAGTGATGAACTTGCGGATCCAAATTGCCTCCTTTGCTACCTCTGATGCAGCAATGTACTCGGCCTCTGTCGTAGAATCAGCTACTATGTCCTGCTTCGAACTCTTCCAGCTCACAGCACCACCATTTATGTAAAATACGAACCCTGACTGCAATCGATAATCATCCTGATCGGTCTAGAAGCTGACATCACTGTAACCCTTTATAGCTAGTTCGTCATCGCCTCCATATATCAAGAAATATTCTTTAGTCCTTCTTAAGTACTTAAGAATATTCTTGACCGCTATCCAGTGACTTTCACCTGGATCTGACTGGTATCTGCTCGTCATGCTCAAAGCATACGAGACATCAAGTCAAGTGCATAGCATGACATACATGATAGATCCTATGGCTGAGGCATAAGGGATCTGATCCATGCGGTCTCTCTCCTCTCTAGAAGAGGGACCCCTGAGTCTTCGAAAGACTCATGCCATGTGACATCGGTAGAAATCCCTTCTTGGAGTTCTGCATGGCAAACCGAAGGAGTACCTTGTCAATATATGTACTCTGACTTAGGCTAAGCAATCTCTTAGATCTATCTCTATAGATCTGTATCCCTAGAATGCGGGATGCTTCACCTAAGTCCTTCATTGAGAAACATGTCCCTAGCCAAGTCTTGACAGACTGTAGTAAAGGGATGTCTTTCCCAATGAGTAGTATGTCATCCACATACAATATGAGGAAGACAACTATATCCCCTACAACCTTCTTGTAGACACAAGGTTCATCTTCATTTTTGATGAAACCAAACTGTTTGATTGCATCATCGAATCAAATATTCCAGCTCCAAGAAGCTTGCTTTAGTCCATAAATGGACCTATGCAGCTTGCATACTCTGCCAGTATGCTGTGGATCTACAAAACCCTTAGGTTGTGTCATGTACACATCCTCGAGCAGGTTTCCATTCAGAAACGCGGTTTTGACATCCATCTGCCATATCTCATAGTCATGGTATGCTGCAATAGCAAGCATGATCCGAATAGACTTAAACATCGCTATTGGAGAAAAAGTTTCATCATAGTCAATACCATGAATCTGCTTGAAACCTTTAGCTACCAAGCGACCCTTATAGATAAGTCCATCCATGTCAGTCTTTCTCTTAAAGACCCACTTACACCCAATGGGTTTTACCCCTTCAGGTGGATCAACCAGAGTCCATACTTGGTTGGTGTACATGGATTCCATTTCGGATCTCATGGCCTCTAGCCATTTCTCGAAATCTGGTCTCATCATAGCTTCCTGATAGGTGGTAGGCTCATCATCTATGAGCACAACGTCATCATGGTCAGACAAGAGAAATGAGTATCTCTCAGGCTGACGACGTACCCTATCAGACCTGCGAAGAGGTATATCTACTTGAACTGGTTGTTGTTCCTCAACTCTTTGTGGAACAACATCATCCACAACACTTTGTTGTTCCAGTTCAACTTCCATCGGGGCCTCAGTGCTATGGTCCGCATCTTGAACTTCTTCAAGATCGAACATACTCCCACTAGTCTTTCTAGAAACGAAGTCCCTTTCTAGAAACAACTACCTTGTGCTGACTGGGAATATAGAAGTAATATCCCTTAGTTTCCTTGGGATATCCAATAAAGTAGCACTTGTCGAATTTGGGTCCTAACTTGTCAGAGACTTGACGTCGAACGTAAGCCTCACAACCCCAAATCCTCATGAAAGACACCTGGGCATCTCTCCCAGTCCATATCATATATGGTGTCTTTATCACGGCCTTGGATGGAACTTGGTTGAGTATAAAAGCTATCGTGTCTAGAGCATAACCTCAAAGGAATGTCGAAAGATCTGTGTGACTCATCATAGATCGTACCATATCTAATAGGGTACGATTCCTCCTTTCGGATACACCATTCCACTGTGGTGTTCCAGGAGGAGTGAGTTGGGATAGAATCACACACTCAGCTAGGTACTCACGAAACTCATGGCTAAGGTATTCTCCACCTCGATCTGATCGAAGTATCTTAATACTCTTGCCAAGCTGGTTCTGTACTCCATTCTTGAATTCTTTGAACTTTTCAAAGGATTCTGACTTATGTGTCATCAAGTACACGTAACCATATCTACTGAAGTCATTAGTAAATGTGATGAAGTACCTATAACCGCCTCTAACAGCGACATTGAAAGGGCCACATACATCACTATATATAAGACCTAACAAGTCAGCCGCTCTCTCACTGTGCCCACTAAAGGGAGTCTTGGTCATCTTGCCTAGTAGGCATGACTCGCATGTCTCATAAGATTCAAAATCAAACGAGTCCAGCAAACCATCCTTATGGAGCTGAGATAAGCGCTTGTCATTAATATGACCTAAGCGACAGTGTCAAAGATAGGTTTGGTTCAGGTCATTTGACTTAAACCTCTTGGTATTTATGTTATAGATAGGGCATTCAAGGTCTAGAATGTAGAGTCCGTTCATCAGAGGTGCACTACAATAGAACATATCTTTTAAATAAATAGAACAACATTTGTCCTTAATTATATAAGAGAAACCTTTCTTGTCCAAACAAGAAACTGAAATTATGTTCTTTGTTAATGCAGGCACATAACAACATTCATCTAATTCTAATACAAGCCCAGAGGGCAGAGATAGATGATAAGTTCCAACAACAACAACAGCAACCCGTGCTCCATTGCCTACTTGTAGGTCCACCTCGCCCTTCGCCAATGCCCTGCTATTTCTCAGCGTCTGCACATTAGTACAAATGTGAGATGCACATCCGGTATCTAATACCCATGATGAAGAAATAGATAGATTGACTTCTATAACATATATACCTGAAGTGGAAGTCTCACTTCGCTTCTTCTTAAGATCTTCCAAGTACACCTTGAAGTTCCTCTTCCAGTGCCCGGTCAGACCATAGTGGAAGCAGGTAGCATCCTTGGCGACCCCTCCTTTAGGCTTCATGCCTTGCCTTTGCCCTTGGCTTGGGACTTTCCTTTGCCTTTGGGCTTGCCCTTGCCCTTATGTTTCTGAACCATCAGAACAGAGTGGGGCTTTGCCTTCTTAAGGTTCAGCTCAGCAATTCTTAACATGCTAAGCAGCTCGGGCAGTGGCTTGTCAATTTCATTCATGTTGTAGTTTAGAACGAATTGACTATAGCTATCCGGCAAGGATTGCAAGATCAGGTCAGTGGCCAGCTCTTGGCCAAGCGGGAATCCCAACCTTTGTAGGTTTTCTATGTACCCAATCATTTTGAGTACATATGGGCCTACGGGAGCCCCATCTTACATTGAAATAGTGCCCTTGAGATCTCAAATCTCTCATGCCTCGCTTGTCCTTGATACAGTTGATGAAGATGTTCAACCATATCATAAGCGCCCATTAACTCGTGTTGCTTCTGAAGCTCAGAGTTCATGGTCGCGAGCATTAGACAGGACACATCTAATGCGTCATCTTGATGCTTCTCATAAGCATCTTTGTCAGCTTGCGAGGCCTCCAGAATGGGCTGCTCCAGAATGTACAGTTTACGTTCCTGGGTGAGAACTATTCTCAAGTTCCTGTACCAGTCCAGGAAATTTGCTCCGTTGAGCTTGTCCTTCTCAAGGACAGAACGCAGGGAGAAAGAGTTCGTATTCGACGTCATGGTTATCTACAACAGAAAAATACAGAAAATAAATATCATATTCTTTTAAATCATTTAATTAGGCCTTTAACTAAATGATGCTCCCACTGAGTTCTATAATTCATGTGGGACAAGATTCACATCATACTATGCCTTGAGTTAGCTTTGGCTAAATCACCCAAGACTTAGTATGATCGGTAGGTAACGATTTACCAATTACATCTCTATGCAACTCTTGTTTATAGGATCATTATCCGCAGTTATATTAAAACTTAAGTTAGCTTTGGCTAATATGCCCAAGAATTAATATAAATGTGATTTATGTACTATCTTTCCAACCATTGGAAGAATGCCTATAGTTGTACTCGATCCAACCGAGTTAACTAGGAATACTCAATCTAATTGAGTTTATATTTGACCATGCGTTGGTAAGCGGAACTAAGATTGTCCCTCCGTACCCTTCCAAGATAATATGTGTTGCTCTGCTTTGGCAGATTCAACAACACATGTGATCGAGGTAGTGATAGGTATCACGGTACAGTAGGCATTAGAGTTGACGCGATTTAGATCTAATCTAATCGTCGATGTGTATCAAATACGTGATAGATCTAATCTAATCGAAAGGGTGCATCTTGTACACGATTTAGATCTAATCTAATCGTTAGGCGCTAATTAATTAATAATCATGCATCACATACACACAAGCAATTAATTAAATTAATTTGTGATTAGTCATGGCCCTACTACGATCTTCTCAAGCCAATGAGAAGATAGGATGGTCAACCTAGGGTCAACAGCTTCTCAAGCTCCTCCCTTTGACCACCTTGTGTTGCTCGCGCCCTCCTCGTAACTCCGTCTCGAGTGGACCTTCCACGGCTCCAATTTTGTACATTACAATTTCGAAACTCGAGTTACATTCGAGTCTAAACTAATTTAAAACAAGAATACAAAATAGAGAAAGGCACGACGTGCAGGTCACGAATCAAATGTACAACACGCACAACACAAATGACGACGCGCAGGCCGTAATATGAATTACAACACAAATCCAATTAGATTGGGTCTTTTTGGGCCATGACTATCACAAATTATACATAATTCTAAATTATGTAATTTCCATAATTTTCTGTAATTTTAATACTAATTTTTACAATTTTTACCAATAAAATTTCCTGGCGGTCCCGTTTAGCGGTTTTCGGGCGCAATCGCGGAACGAATCCCCTTGCGGGGCCAGGGGCAGCGCCCCTACCCACGATCTAACCATCGCGAGTATCCCTAAGCGATCCTACAGTGCCTTAGCCCACTGTCCCAAAAAGTTTTGGGGTGAAACCTTGCCGTTTCGGAAAAATCTTCTCGGTAGTCGAAGCCTACAAGTGTATAAACACTTGTGCTTCGCTTCTACGAGAAAATTACTCATAAAAATCCATAAAAACTTAAATTTACAGAAAATCACAGAAGCTATATTTTTCATAAAAAATCAAAAATAAACTCGTACAAGTCTTCGCACATGGCTCTGATACCACTGTTGGGTTTTTCGGGCCGCGAAAACCGTTTTTTCGCATTGCGGAAACCCCGAAAGCCCCGTCACCGGATCCATGCGAAGAATAAAACTTTGAAATCAATACGAGTATGAGTTTACAAACTCTAGATCTACATTAGAGTATGATTTCTACCCTTGATGCGTTCCTTTCGCGAATCCCGCTCGTCCAATGGTGCCAGATCTCAAGATTGTCAAAGTAGACAACCCTCTAGAAGTATCCACATGAACACAAGAAGAAGATCACCAAACTAAAGTGTGCTAGCACCTTAGTAGGGTTCGGCAAGATGAGGAAAAGAAGAGCAAGAAGAGAGAGCACTAGGAGGAAGAAGATGAGAGTTACTCACACAAATGAAAAACTCATTCTATCCAATAAAGTGGCCCGCCACACTTATGTGGTTTGTAACCTCCATAGGATACCAAGAGTCACAACTCTTGGTAACTCCCATGAGGTGGCACTTCTCTTAAGTAACCATGATGATGTGGAGCATTATCATTGTTAGTTAGAGCCCTAGAGCCAATCATTTGATGATTGTATGGACTCATTGTATCATATTCTTGTATATTAATAAAGGCATTTGTTTGGTTATTATACTTATTTGTATTAGTGCCAAATAGACTAAGTATAATAGCATCCTTGAGTAGAAGGTTCATACCTATATCAATCGATTAGTTGAATCGATAGTAAGATGATATAGGGAACACTACTCTAAATCATTCCTAGTCGAGTATTAACATTCAGGGACAATGTTAATACAATAAGACTAGCATGTAGGTCAGCTCGATGACTTGATCTCACAAGTCATGGATATAGAGATATCAAGCTGACACATGGGTATGCATTAGAGAATGTATACTGAATGACCCGCCATGAGAAAGTATCATGGATCGTTATATGAGTGTCATATACTTTCTCATGTGGCTATTAGTATGACTATTAGTCCTTAGACCTGAAGTCACCATAGATCCCTACATAAGGAGTTATGTACTTTGGTTTCGTCAAACGTCACCCGTAATTGGGTGGACTATAAAGGCGATTACTGGGTATGTAACGAATTATGCAGAGGGATGTGAGTGATGTAGATGGGATCTATCCCTCCTATATGACGGGAGTGACATCGATATTCTTGATAGAGTAAGACCACGAAATGTATGGCCATACCCAAATGAGTCAATATGAGATATTGAGCTCATTTGATTGAGTGAGTCTACTTGGAGTTCAAGATTTAGATTGGTCAGAGGATGACACGGTCTATACCTCACATTGATCAATCTAGATGTCTAGGATAGAAGGACACTTGTCATATATTGTGAGGAGTCACAATTAATAGTCACAAGGTGATGTTGGATCCCGACATTTCTTGTAACTTGGGTAGCAATGATGTATTGCTAGATGCCGCTCATTGTTTATGTATCTAAAGGAGTTTAGAAACATTGCCAACGTTACAAGAACCTATTGGGTCACACACAAAGAACAAGTGGATGGAGATTAAGTTCATATGATGAACCAATTGGATTAGGTTCATATGATGCACCAACGATTGGATTCAAATTAGACTTATTGAGTTAGACTCGATTAGATTCAATTGTTGAATGAGTCTAATTTAAATTTAATTCATTGAGTCAATTTATATTAATGAATTGAGATTCATTAAATTGAAATTGACTTGAATCAAAGGTTGGATTTAACTCAACAAGGAAGACAATTCGTCAAGTTTGACTTGACCAAGTAGAAGTTGAATCATCAAGTTTGACTTGATGTATTGCCACATCATAAGGATGACTCATCCTTGCCACATCACCTCCACCTCATGAGACATGCCACCTCATGGGGGTTACACTCTCCCCTTGGTTTTAATGTGGTCGGCCACATTAATGAAGGGGGTTACATTGTGTGGCCGGCCACACTAATGGGGTGAGGAGTTTTGATTTTGTGAATTGGTGTGGGGCATTCATTCTATCTTCTTCTTCCTTGCTTCTTCCCTCTCTTGGCTGGTGGTTGCCGTGACTTCCATGGTGAGGAGAAGGTGGTTGAGTGGGTTCCAACAAAAGGAAGGGTGAAGGTCACAAAGGAGGATACTACTACTTGAGTGTAAGAGATTCTTTTGCATCTCCTCTCTTTTCTTCCTTTCCATTTCCCATCCGAGAGCCCTAGAGAAAGTGCTAGCACACTTGTGGCTCTCTTCTCCATCCTTTGAGTGTGAGAGACACTCCTTGTTCGTGTGGATATCACTAGAGAAGTATCTACCTTGATACTTTGGAGATCCGACACGTACCTTGGACGAGCGGGAATTTTGCGAGGGCACGCATCAAAGGTATAAAGTGTTTTCCTTTGTAGATCTACTGTAGATCGTAGTTTATAACTCGTACTCGTGTTTTCGAAATTTTTCCTTGCACGGATCCTATGGCTTTGGGTGATTCGGGGTTTCCGCAACGCGAAAAGTGGTTTTCGCGACCCGAAAAATCCAACAATCATTGGTCCACTTAATGCCAACTCACCAATGAGGTGGCATAAAGTCAAGTCAAACTTGACTCTTCATCTTCCTCTTAAGTCAAGTCAGACTTGACTTAATCTCTCTCATGGTTGATCTAATCCAACCATTTAATTCAAGCCAATTTAATATAATGAATCTAATTCATTTAATTAAATTGATTCAATGAGTCATAATCTAAATTAGACTCATTGAACACATGAATCAACTTGAGTTCAACTCAATTAGCCCAATTAGAATTACTCTTAATCCAATTTGATTCATCAAATGAATCTAATTCTCTTGGTTCATCATATGAACCTAATCTCCATCTAATTGTCCTTAGTGTGTGACCCTATAGGTTCTTGTAACGTTGGCAATGCCTCTAAACCCATTTAGGAGTATAAGTAATGAGTGGTATCTGTTGGAACCCTAAGGTGTTTTGATGTGATCAAACAAGCTAAGTTAGGTCCTGCGTTTATTTAACCCTTGTGTCTAAGTATGCAGGAGCTTAGGAACACAGGAAGTCGAGCGGAAGACGCGGCTAGCGAGAAGGACGGCACGGGAGAGAGCCGACGGGCTCGGTGCGTCTGAGGGACGAGGTGACCGTGGAAGAGTACACCGGCGAACGAGAAGAACGTGCACGGCGTTCGAGGGACGAGAAACCGGGAAGGAAGGCTGCTCGAGGAAAAGGCCGGAACATGGGTTCGGGTGAGCCCTATTCCGGAAGGCCGAGATCACCCAAGCAAACGGAGCCGGAGCGAACAGACCCGGACCGAGATGAGCTGGATCGAGACGAGCTGAACCGGAGTCAAAAAGTCAACTTATGTTGACCTTAGGGCTCCGGGCGCCCGGAACCGACCGGGGCGCCCGGAACCCTTCCGGGCGCCCGGAATCGACTTTTCAACAGGATCGAGTTTTGACTCGATCCGACCATTGGGGGATAAAATTTATCCCCCCCCCCAGGGTGCCCGGAACCCTTCCAGGCGCCTGGACCAAGACTATAAATATAGACTTGGTCCAGAAGCAATCATCAATGAATCAAGAACAACTACTTATAATCCAGTGCTTTCATTTGTGTTATTTCTTTCTGTGCTTTCAACGCTGTAAGAGGCTCTCCGCCCAGAGGAGAATCAATTAGTGCGCCTTCTTTGCCTTGGATTAGCAATCCTCTGATTACAAACCAAGTAATTCCTCTGTGTCTATTTTCTGTTTTAATTAGTCTCTGCCTTTTAAATTACAAGTTCTTTTAAGTTAGTTGAATATCCGAGAAGGGTTTTTGGTTTTATTTTGTAGGGCAATTCACCCCTCCCCTCTTGCCGGCCTCCAAAGGGACCAATAAGTGGTATCAGAGCGAGGGTGCTTCAGGAGGACTAACCGCCGATCGAAGCAACAAGATGGCCGGACCAATCATTGTTCCACCAAAATTCGAGGGAAACTTCGCAGACTGGAAGCGTCGTATGGAGGTATTCCTAAAAACAGATTTTAAAATTCGGTTTATCATGAAATATGGTTTTGTAGCTCCAATAGATAAAGATGGAAAAGAAAAAGAAGAGAGCGATTGGACAAAGAAGGAGCAGAATGAGTCGGTAGCAAACAGTCGTGCGGAACATCACCTGCTGAGCGTGTTACCGCCTCAAGAGGTCAACCGCATCGGAAACTATGTATCTGCTAAAGAACTTTGGGAGAAGTTCTTGGAACTCCACGAAGGCACGTCCGAAGCAAAGCTCGCTAGAAGGGACATCCTCCGCAACAAACTGATGAACATCCGTCTGGAGAAAGGTGAGAAAGTAGCTGGTTTACACGCAAAGGTAAAAGAACTAGTTACTGGTCTCGAGAACCTTGGTGAAACGGTAACAAACCGGGACACTATACGCTACGCGCTCAACGCGTTTCCAAGAACTCCGGAATGGACATCAATCGTCGACGCCTACTACATCTCAAAAGACCTGGAGGTAAGCACTTTAGAAGAGTTGTTTTCTACTCTTGAATTACATGAAACCAGGTATGCAGGAACGACAAAGGATACAACCCAGACTATGGCGCTGAACGCAACCCAAAAGGATGAACTCGAGTCAGACTCCGAAAACGATCAAGAAGCATACATGGTAAGAAATTTTAAAAAGTTTTTTAGATCTAATAAATTTAAAATGCAGAATAAAAGGAATCAAAAAGGTGGAAGAAAGGTGCGGTGCTACCAGTGTCAGAAGGAGGAACACCTAAGAGAAGACTGCCCAGAACTCAAAAAGGCCAAAAGGAAGTCTCCCAAGAAACACAACCTAAAAGCAACTTGGGACGACACTTCTTCATCCGAATCAGAAGCTCAAGAATATGTCAGGATAGCACTAATGGCAAGCTACGATAGACAAAGTATATCAGAACCTAGCATCGATGAAGGGGGAGCGACCTCGGATGAAAGCAGTGAAGCAGGGGGAGATTCAGGCTTCAAGTCCGACATGGTAAGTGAGGTATGCCTCTTACCCCCTGATCAGCTTTACTCTGGTATCAAAGCTATGACTAAATCCATGTATAAATTAGAAAATAAAAATGCCAAATTAGAAAATGAAATTTTAGAAACAAAGAGAATTTTGGCAAAATCATGTCTTATAGAGGATTTTTAAAAATTGAAAATTGAAAATGAAAAACTAAAAGAAGAAATAGAAAGAATGAAAAAATCTAATGGTTCAAATATTCCTACTTTTAGAAATTTAAATTGGTATTATAGATTTCATCAAAGTCAAATTAGAAATATATCAAAAATCTATATACCTAGGAAATACTTGGTTAATCCTGTAGGTAGGAACCTTTACTGGATTCCAAAAACCTGTTTAACTTAAAATTAAAGTCAGACTTAGCATTTTCAGCAAGGAAATTAAACAACTAATTTCTTTATGAGGCTTTGTCTAAGGAAGTGGTTGTTGCTCCAATAACCAAGAAGGCCTAGTTCCTCGCCACGACCTGGAAGCCAACTATCAAAATGAAAAGTTTAATTGACTAACTGAAAAAGCATTAATTTAAATTACTTAATGCTTTAAAAGAGTTATTCAATTTGTGTTAGAAAATATTTAAAAAACTTTCTAACTTCACTTAGAAATTTTCTATTATCTTAGAAATTTTCATGAAAATTGACTTAGAATTTTTTTAAAAGTTAACTTAGATTTTTTTAAAATTGCCTTATCATTTTTTTTAAAAAAAAAAAAAATTTGACTTAGAATTGTTTCTTATGAATATTCACTTAGAATTTTTTTTTAAAAAAAATTATTAGAAAATTTTTTTGGGAATGCTGAAATAAGTTTTAAACTTAAATTTTTTTAACACTTATGACTGTTCTTATCTGAAAAATATTTTTTTTCAAACGAAAAATTCTGAAGAGTGTCTTTACTAAATATTTTACACTAAAAAGTTCTTATTTGAATTTACCTTAGACTTGTTTATAACCCCAATTTTTATGTGATCAAAGGGGGAGAAGTATGTTAAGTCTAGGGGGAGGTACTATAATTTTTCAATTGAAAAATATTTGGACTTATTTTAATATAAATTGTTTTTATTGCATATGGTTACCCTAACTTAACTTGGGTTGCTCACATCAAAAAGGGGGAGATTGTTGGAACCCCAAGGTGTTTTGATGTGATCAAACAAGCTAAGTTAGATCCTGCGTTTGTTTAACCCTTGTGTCTAAGTGTGCAGGAGCTTAGGAACACAGGAAGTCGAGCGGAAGACGCGGCTAGCGAGAAGGACGGCACAGGAGAGAGCCGACGGGCTCGGTGCGTCTGAGGGACGAGGTGACCGTGGAAGAGTACACCGGCGGACGAGAAGAACGTGCGCGGCATTCGAGGGACGAGAAACCGGGAAGGAAGGCTGCTCGAGGAAAAGGCCGGAACATGGGTTCGGGTGAGCCCTATTCCGGAAGGCCGAGATCACCCAAGCAAACGGAGCCGGAGCGAACAGACCCGGACCGAGATGAGCTGGATCGAGACGAGCTGAACCGGAGTCGAAAAGTCAACTTATGTTGACCTTAGGGCTCCGGGCGCCCGGAACCATTCCGGGCGCCCGGAATCGACTTTTCAACAGGATCGAGTTTTGACTCGATCCGACCGTTGGGGGATAAAATTTATCCCCCCCAGGGCGCCCGGAACCCTTCTAGGCGCCCGGACCAAGATTATAAATATAGCCTTGGTCCAGAAGCAATCATCAATGAATCAAGAACAACTACTTGTAATCCAGTGCTTTCATTTGTGTTATTTCTTTCTGTACTTTCAACGCTGTAAGAGGCTACTCTGCCCAGAGGAGAATCAATTAGATTAGCAATCCCTTCTTTGCCTTAGATTAGCAATCCTCTTATTGCAAACCAAGTAATTCCTCTGTGTCTATTTTCTATTTTAATTAGTCTCTGCCTTTTTAATTACAAGTTCTTTTAAGTTAGTAGAATATCCGAGAAGGGTTTTTGGTTTTATTTTGTAGGGCAATTCACCCCTCCCCTCTTGCCGGCCTCCAAAGGGACCAACAGTATCTAGCAACACATCATTACTACCCAAGTTACAAGAATGTTGAGATCCAACATCACCTTGTGACTACTAATTGTGACTCCTCACAATATATGACAAATGTCCTTCAATCTTAGACATCTAGATTGATCAATGTGATGCATAGACCGTGTCATCCTCTTACCAATCTAAATCTTGAATTCCAAGTAGACTCACTCAATCAAATGAGCTCAATATCTCATATTGACTCATTTGGGCATGGCCATGCACTTCGTGGTCTCACTCTATCAAGAATATCGATGTCTCTCCTATCACATAGGAGGGATAGATCCCATCTACATCACTCACATCCCTCTACATAATTCGTTACATACCCAGTAATCGCCTTTATAGTCCACCCAGTTACGGGTGACGTTTGACGAAACCAAAGTACATAACTCCTTATGTAGGGATTCATGGTGACTTTAGGTCCAAGGACTAGTAGTCATACTAATAGCCACATGAGAAAGTATATGACACTCATATAACGATCCATGATACTTTCTCATGGCGGGTCATTCAGTATACATTCTCCAATGCATACCCATGTGTCAACTTGATATCTCTATATCCATGACTTGTGAGATCAAGTCATCGAGTTGACCTACATGCTAGTCTTATTGCATTAACATTGTCCCTGAATGTTAATACTCGACTAGAAATGATTAAGAGTAGTGTTCCCTATATCATCTCACTATCGATTCAACTAACCGATTGATATAGGTGAGAACCTTCTACTCAAGGACACTATTATACTTAGTTTATTTGGCACCAATACAAGTAAGTATAATAACCAAAAACAAATGCCTTTATTTATATAAGAATATGATACAATAACTCCATAATACAATCATCAAATGATTGGCTCTAGGGCTCTAACTAACAATGTATATATTTATTTTAAATGTAGCTGTCCATTTAATTTATATTGTAGATAACATGGTATGTGGTGGCGCACAAAAGATCATGTTATCAGTTCATTATAAATTATAAATAGTAGCTCACAACTAAGATGGAATGGGGTAAACCATTGGAATGGTTGTGGTGTAATTTGGTATTAGTTTATCTTAACTATAAAATTAAACTAGTACACTATGTGTATATTGAGCATAACCATTTGAGGTTGTTTCTTTTTATACTGACTACATAAAAGAACAAAATCTCTGTTATTATGGATGTGCGTACTCTTAATCCCGATATAATAACAAGTAAGTATACTTAGTATTTATTTTTTTGATTTATTAATGGGTGAGATTTAGTTTGATAAATCAATAGGTCTGATAAGTTGGGAAATGATTATTTATATGGTGTGTTATTGATTATAGAAGGAAACTATGTCCTAGTAATCTAGGTTGATGATGTCCCCTTTAGGAGCTCATAAGGATTATCATGTAAACCCTACAGGTGGACTTAGTCCAGCATGATAATGAAGTTGAGTGGTACTACTCTTGGAGCTAGATATTAATTGAGTTGTCAGTAACTCATTTAATTAGTGGACATTTGATATCTTAAACACATGGAGACTAACACACTCATGATAAGAAGGAGCCCATAATGTAATTTGGGATTGGTGCGGTAGTTCAATAATAACTCTTTAGTGGTATGAGTTATTATTGATGAACTTGAGTTGGGTGTTCAGGGTGAACACAGGAAGCTCAAGCTCATCGAAAGACCAAAACCAAATTCTCCTCTCGGTCCCTGTTGTAACCTCTATAAAACCTTGTATCCACCAAGTCCACTTCTTACCCAAGTAATGGGTCGGACACATCCTTGCTTGGAGCAAGGGGGTCGGCCAAGCATTAGCTTGGAGCCCAAGAGGTGGCCGGCCAAGCCTTGCTTGGTGCCCAAGCAAGGGGTCGACCAACACAAAGAATAAAAGGAGTTTTTAATTTTGTGTTAAAAATTTTCCTTTTACAGCCATCCACATGGAGTTAGAAAGAGAGATTTTATTTGTTAAAATCTTTCCTTTTATAGTCATCCACATGGTTTTAAAAGAGAGTTTTAAATTTTTAAAATCTTTCCTTTTATAGCTATCTACAAAGGATTAAAGAAAGATTTTAATTTTGTTAAAATCTTTCTTTATTTGTAGTTATCTATAATGCTTAAAAGAGAGATTTTAATTTTGATAAAACTTTCCCTTTTTGTAACCATGATTTAAAAAGAGAAGTTTTAATTAATCTTTTCTTTTTTTTGTAGTTGTCTACATGTTTTAAAAGAGAGATTAATTTTAAAACTTTACTTTATTTCCATGTACAATAGGAAATTTAGAAAAGAGAGATTTTAATTGTTGTTAAAATTTCTTTTTTTAAGGGGAGGCCACAAATAAGGAAGTTTTAATTATGTTTAAAACTTTCCTTTTTTGTCGTGACCAAGGATTATAAAAGAGAGGTAGAGGATGCCTCATAAAATATATATACACATAACCTTAAGCCTCCTCTCTTTTCCTTGGTGTGGTCGGCCCCTTCCCTTATCCCTTTCTCTTAGGCCGGCGCCCCACTTATCTCCTCTTTTGCTTCCTTAGGGTCGGTGGTATCAAGGATTGAAAAGTTCTTGTGGTCAGTTGCTTGGAGAGGAAGAAGAAGAAGAAGAGGAGAAGCACTTGGTGGCCAGTTGCTTTGAGTAGAAGAAGAGTAAGAAAGTTTCCTATTTTGGCATCCCTTGGTGGCTCGAGAGTCTTGGAGGAGAAGAAGTAGTTCGGGTGGATTCCATCTTGGTAGATCATTGCCAACACAATGTCCAAGAGGAGGAGAGAAATACAACAGAAGATCAAGAGGTCTTTAGCTACAAAGAAAGGTATAATTAATTAATGGTTTCCACTTCAAATTAATTAGTTAGTTTTCTTTGCATGGATTCTAAAACACCAACACAAGAGGCTAGTGATTTTATGTTTCGATTTCATGCTATCAATTTTATATTTCGATTTTGTATTTCTATAGTGGTCTCTGTAGTTAAACCTAGGGTTACTATAAGAAGTTAAATATCCAATTTCTTTGAAAGGCTTTGTCTAGGAAGCAGTGGATGATCCCATAACCAAGAGGGCCTAGTGCCTTGCCATGTTTAACCTGGAAGTCAATCTTTGAAATAGATATTTAATCAACTTCTGTAATATGGTTTAACTTAGGAAGATCACATCGGTTAAACTTGGAGTAAAAATGTTAAGTATCATTTCCAATCTAAGTTTAACTTCTGAAGATCAACTTGGATTAATAATGTTAAGCATCTTTTGTAATCCAAGTTAAACTTCAGTAGAGCACATGGGTAGCTAGGTTAAGTTCTGTGCTTGTACAAATTTTTGAACAGGGGAAACAGAATGGTATTCCGAGTAGCAACCAATAATTGGTATCAGAGCTAGGTTTATGTCTCTCTGTGTCTAGTTTTCAGTTAAATTATGTACTTTTCATACACATATTTAGGCGGGTAATAGTAGGATGTGCAAATAGATTAACTCTGTGGTTGCAGGCATCCTAGTTCCAACTATTATGGCCATATTGTGTTGTGTGTGATTGGACCCTCGGACATGTGAGGGAATTTTATGTGTGTGCATGATTGTAATTATGAAATACAGCAGGAGTTATATTAGTTATTAGGATTTTACATTCTGTTCGATATAGATTACATGTACATTCCTTCGTGGAATATAGGATCGATAAATATAAAATTTTATTTTTGTCGCGGATCATATCCTTGCAAGGCGTGGTATTAATTGAGCACCGGAGGCTTAGCGGAAAAAGAAGCATGATGGGCGCGACGACGTAAACCCTTTAGCGGTGGCTAGGGTTGGTGGCACACGGAAGACAGCTATGGATAAGGCCATAATAGTTGAAAAATTAGTTTTCATATTTATTACCTTTTATGCTGTGATGTGCTGTGTTTGTGTGCTTGTGTGCATGTTAAAATTCCTCATTTCTAAATAACTAAGTGGGAGAGGAATTAATTAAATTTCACGGTCTCCATTACTGGTTTGTAAGTGATGCATTCACATATTGGCTCTGAGTGCCTTCCTCCATATCAGATGAGTTTGTTTGCGGATCACTAGATTAAATTTCCTTAATGGATGATTATAGGAAATTATTAAGAAGCATGTGATCTTCTCCATCTGAAGGGGCATAATCCTATTTAATGGACTTAGTATCAAGTAATGGTATACACTTAGGTGTATTTAATAGTATCCTCCCCATCGGAGTCACTGCTATTATTTGTGTGACCGAAGAAAAATCAATTATCAATTTTATTTGTCATAAAGTTAGGTTGACAAGATAATAAAATTAATGGGTAAACCCCTCTCTTACAAATGTTTAAATTTGTATACGTCCACACTATCGTGACATACAAAATTCATGGTGTTGGTTAATTTAAATGATATTGTTTAAGGAATTAATATTATTTTAAATTCTAAAGTCTTGACCAAATGTTTTGTGATTCTTAGGATTTCAAATGGCTTTCAATCCTCTTGTTGTTATATTGAAAGAGAACAAAGTTATTGGTCCCAATTACATTGATTGGAAACGTAACTTGGACATTGTCTTAACTGCTGAAGGCTATAAGTTTGTACTTTTTGAGATCCGTCTAAGCTTGCCTAATAATGATTCTAGTGAAGAGGAGATTGAGTGTCATAAGAAATGGGTCAGGGCAGATGAGATGATGCGGTGTTACATTTTGGCTTCTATGTCAAATGTGCTGCAGCATCAGCATCAAACCATACCTACTGCTTATGGCATGATACGCAATCTCAAGGAACTCTTCGGACACCAGAATTGGGTTCCTAGGCAAGAGGCTATGAGAAACTTGATGACGACCACTATAACTGAGGGGACACCCATAAGGGATCATATCCTCAAGATGATGGCTCATTTAAATGAGATAGAAATCCTTGGAGCTGAAATCGATGGGGAACCCCAGGTTGATATTATTCTCCAAATACTTCCTAAAAGTTTTGAGCAGTTCCGCCTGAACTACAATATGAACAAGAGGGTTTATATGTTGGCGGAACTTCTGACAGAACTTCAAGTAGCAGAAGGGTTATTTCGTCAAAGTTCTCAAATTCACATTGCTGAAAATGTTTCTGCTTCTAAGCCGAAAAGTAGCAAGAAGAAGAAGAAGAAACAAGTTGGATCAGCAAAGGAAGTGAATCGATCTCTAGGAACTGGGTTGCATATAGGTGTGAAGAAGCCAAAGGACAAGTGCTTCACATGCAAGCAGTCTGGACATTAGAAAGTGGATTGTCCTCACAAGAAGGAGAATAATAAAGGTATATCTTATTCTCTAGTAGTTAAAACATGTTTAGTGGTGTTATCTACCGGTACCTGGTGTGTAGATACGGGAGACACTGATCATGTCTGCAATTCATTGCAGGGGTTCTAGGAAACTCGACGACTACATAAAGAGGAGATTACCATCTACATGGGCAATGCTACAAAAGTGGAGGCTATTGTAGTGGGAGATGTTTATCTATCTTTAGATAGGAATAAAATATTGATTTTGAGAAATTGTCTTTATGTACCAAGTTTTAGAAAAAAATTGATTTCAGTTTCTAAAATTATGGATGGATATTCTATTTCTTTTGGTAAAGAAAATAGAGCAGTTATCTGTTCTGGTATGTTGGCTAACAATTTGTATACTCTAAATCCAATAACTCCCATGATACAACAAAATTTGTTTTAGGGGTATGCTCTGGAAACGGCAGTGTACATTATGAACTTGGTACCTTCTAAGCCAGTACCCTTTACTCCCACAGAATTGTGGAATAGGTATAAGCCTAGTCTGAAACATATTCGAATTTGGGGTAGTTCAGCACATGTGCTGAAGGGAGACACTAATAAGTTGGAACCACATATAGAAGTATGCCTGTTTGTGGATTATCCTAAAGGAATGAAAGAAGGATTATTTTATAGTCCTAAAAAAAATCAGAAGGTCATTGTTAGCACCAATGCCTGATTTTTTGAAGAGGACTATGTAATAAACCACAACCTCATGAGTAAAATTGTTCTTGATGAAATTAGAGAAGACACGTCTACTTTAGTACCAACGGTACAAGATGAGATACCACAAGAAACTGCAACACGTGTTACAAATAATGCACAATTACAAGCAATGCCTCATCATAGTGGGAGGGTTATTTTTGGGAGAATCTTTGGACTTGATTCCTGGTGAACATGAACATAATCCCTGGGCATATGATGAAGCAAGAGATCTTGGAACATCCGGTTTAATGAAGTGATCCAGTCTTATAGATTTATTCAGTGACCGAATGGGTCTTGTGTATACAAGAGGATTAACGGAAACGTGGTGGTATTTTTTGTACTATACGTAGATGATATTTTGCACATTGACAACAATGTCAAAGTGTTGTCAGACGTAAGGGTATGGTTGTCCAAGTGTTTTGATATGAAGGACTTGGGAGAATGTGGGCATATTCTTGGGATCAAAGTAATAAGGGATCACAAGAAAAGGATATTGTGCTTATCCCAAGCTTCATACATCAATACTATCCTAGCTCATTTTAGCATGCAAAACTCCAAGGTTTTCTACCTTTTCGGCATGGAGTACCCTTATCTAAAGAGATGTCTCCTTAGACATCAAAGGAGATAGAGGAGATGAAGGCGGTTCCTTATGCTTCAACTGTAGGAAGCCTAATGTATGCAATGCTATGTACGAGACAGGATATCTGTTTTGTTGTAGGCATGGTTAGCATATATCAAAGTCACCCAGGATTGGGACACTGGACTGCCGTAAAACATATATTAAAGTACCTGAGAATGACTAGAGATTATATGCTAGTTTACAAGGCAGATGATTTGCTCCCTGTGCGTTACACGAATTCGGACTGATAGGGGCAATAGTAAGTCGACCTCAGGGTTTTGTGTTTACTTTAGGCGGTGGAGCCATAACAATGGAGGAGTGTTAAGCAGAAATGCGTTTCAGACTCCACCATGGAAGCTAAGTATGTGGCATCCTTTGAGGCAGCCATAGAAGTTGTATGGCTTAGAAACTTCATGACAGACTTAGATGTGATTCCTGATTTGCCCAAAATTATTACAGTTTATTGTGATAATAGTAGTGTAGTAGCAAACTTGAAGGAACCATGAGCCCATAAGGTAAGTAAACACATAGAGCGCAAGTACCACCTAATACGAGGAGAGGTTGTTGTCGCCAAGATTACATCAAAAGATAACCTGGCAGATCCTTTCTCTAAGGCCTTTCCAGCGAGAGCTTTTAATGGGCATGTTGAGAGAATGGAAATCAGATGTATGGCAGTATATATGGCAGTATAGTCTTTTAGTATAAGTGGGAGATTGTTAGGATGTATACTAAAAGCCTAGCTTTTGTAAACATTTATTTTTAAATAAGAATCACATTGGTCAAATGTCTACATTTATGTTAAATGTAATTGTCCATTTAATTTATATTATAGATAACATGATGTGTAGTGTCACACAGAAGATCATGTTATCAGTTCCTTATAAATTATAAATAGTAGCTCACAACTAAGATGAAATGGGACAAACCATTGGAATAGTTATAGTGTAATTTGGTATTAGTTTATCTTAACTATAAAATTACACTAGTACACTATGTGTGTATTGAGCAGAACCATTTGAAGTTGTTACTTTTTATACTGACTATATAAAAGAACAAAACCTCTGTTATTATTGATGTGCGTACTCTTAATCCCGATATAATAACAAGCACGTATACTTAGTATTTATTTCTTTGATTTATCAATGAGTGAAATTAGTTCGATAAATCAATATACCCGATAAGTTGAGAAATAATATTATTTATATGGTGTGTTATTGATTATAGAAGAAAACTGTGTCCTAGTAATCTAGGTTGATGATGTCCCCTTGAGGAGCTCATAAGGATTATCATGTAAACCCTGGAGATGGACTTAGTCCGGCATGATAATGAAATTGAGTGGTACTACTCTTGGAGCTAGATATTAATTAAGTGAGTTGACAGTAACTCATTTAATTAATGGGCATTCGATATCTTAAACACAGGGAGACTAACGCACTCATGATAAGAAGGAGCTCATAATGCAATTTGGAATTGGTACGGTAATTCAATAATAACTCTTTAGCTTTATGAGTTATTATTGATGAACTTGAGTTGGGTGTTCGGGGCGAATACAGGAAGCTCAAGTTCATCGGGAGACCAAAACCAATTTCTCCTCTCGGTCCCTGTTGTAGCCTCTATAAAACATTGTATCCACCAAGTCCACTTCTTACCCAAATAATTGGTCGGACACATCCTTGCTTGGAGAAAGGGGGTCGGCCAAGCATTAGCTTGGAGCCCAAGAGGTGGTTGATCAAGCCTTGCTTGATGCCCAAGCAAGTGGCCGGCCACCACAAAGAATAAAAGGAGTTTTTAATTTTGTGTTAAAAATTTTCCTTTTATAGTCATCCACATGGAGTTAAAAAGAGAGATTTTAATTTTGTTAAAATCTTTCTTGATTTGTAGTTATCTATAATGCTTAAAGAGAGATTTTAATTTTGATAAAATTTTCCTTTTTGTAACCATGATTTAAAAAGAGAAGTTTTAATTAATCTTTCCTTTTTTGTAGTTGTCTACATGTTTTAAAAGAGAGAGATTAATTTTAAAACTTTCCTTTATTGTCATGTACAATAGAAAATTCAGAAAAGAGAGATTTTAATTGTTGTTAAAATTTCTTTTTTTAAGGGGAGGCCACAAATAAGGAAGTTTTAATTATGTTTAAAACTTTCCTTTTTTGCCGTGACCAAGGATTATAAAAGAGAGATAGAGGATGTCTCATAAAATATATATACACATAACCTTAAGCCTCCTCTCTTTTCCTTGGTGTGGTCAGCCCCTTCCCTTCTCCCTTTCTCTTAGGCTGGCGCCCCACTTATCTCCTCTTTTGCTTCCTTAGGGCCGGTGGTATCAAGGATTGAAAAGTCCTTGTGGCCAGTTGCTTGGAGGAGAAGAAGAGGAAGAAAGTTTCCTATTTTGGCATCCCTTCGTGGCTCGAGAGTCTTGGAGGAGAAGAAGTGGATCAAGTGGATTACATCTTGGTAGATCGTTGCCCACACAATGTCCAAGAGGAGGAGAGGAATACAATAGAAGATCAAGAGGTCTTTAGCTACAAAGAAAGGTATAACTAATTAATGGTTTCTGCTTCGAATTAATTAGTTTGTTTTCTTTGCATGGATTCTGAAACACCAACACAAGAGGCTGGCGATTTTATGTTTCGAATTCATGCTATCGATTTTGTATTTTGATTTTACGTTTCAATCTTGTGTTTCATTTGTGGTCTCTGTAGTTAAACCTAGGGTTATTGTAAGAAGTTAAATAACCAATTTCTTTGAAATGCTTTGTCTAGGAAGTGGTGGATGATCCCATAACTAAGAAGGCCTAGTGCCTCACCATGTTTAACCTGGAAGTCAATCTTTGAAATAGATATTTAATCAACTTCTATAATATGGTTTAACTTAGGAAGATCACATCGGTTAAATTTGGAGTAAAAATGTTAAGTATCGTTTCCAATCCAAGTTTAACATCTGAAGAGCAACTTAGATTAATGCATCATTTGCAATCTAAGTTTAACTTCAGTAGAGCACATGGGTAGCTAAGTTAAGTTCTGTGCTTGTACAAATTTTTGTACATGGGAAACAGAATGATATTCCGAGTAGCAACCAACAGGCATCTTCAAATTCTCCCACTTGCTTCAAAATGTTGCTCGGTAATATGTTGACCAACACTTTGGTCACTTTGTCATTGATCTCGCTTCTTTGAATTTGCCCTTGGCTCCATTTGCTTTTCTTGAGAATTTTGTCATTTGAATCTTTTAGAGCTTCAAAGCCTTCCATTAGAGCAAACCATTGCTCTATCTCCATCATGAAGAAATTTTCAATTCTTGGAATTCCATCTTGAAGTTGAGCCTTTGATGAAATCTTTGACTTGTTGAAATTTTGCTTCAACTTCTTCTCCCTCTAGATTGTTGCCCTTTCCGGCGATGATTCCGGTGAAGAGCGACCATGCTCTGATACCACTTGTTAGGGTCAATTTGTAGCTAGAGGGGGTGAATAGCTCGTCGTGCTTCGTTTACTTGCTTCGTAATGATGATATGCAGCAGAAAGAACTCGAAACAAGACTCACAACGCTACCACGTAGATTTACTTAGTATTCATCTCAAGAAGAGGTTACTAATATAAGGATCCACACACGATGCACTCTCCACTATTAAATACACTCCTTCTTGATAACTACCGAAGGCGAAGAAGCCTTGTACAACCTCTCAATACAAGAAGAAAGAGATACAAGCTAATACAATAACAAATCTTACAAGATTTACAATGAGGAAATCCTAGCTTGCTTATCCTTCTTGTGTGGAATGCCTCTTTGTAGGGGATCGGTGGCCGGCTAGAAGGGGGGTTGAATAGACGACGCCCCCAAATCGATCGTTTCTTCCTATACTTGTTAGTTACACAGCGGAAATACAAATAAACAAGTAGAAAGCTAATCTAAACACAAGACAAGAAATGCAAACCAAGCTACACAATCATTTAACGTGGTTCGGAGATTAGGGATCCTACTCCACGGCTGTCCATAAGGTGGACGATCCCTATCCTTCGATGGATTATCCCCCAGTAAACTCCGGCTATCTCAAGTCGTTCCTTGTGGGTGGAGAAACCTCACCACAGCACTCACAAACACTTGAGAACTAGTAGACTACTAATTAGGGTTTACCACCACTAATTTCGTCAACTATAACCAAGCTCCGAAGCCTTGGTTATATAGGCCACGGGTTGAAAACCCCGCCTACCAGTCGACTGCCAAAACCATCAGTCGACTGCCCTCTTGTGGAGATTTAACTTTTACATCCCAACGACACTATACCAGTCGACTGGTAAAAGTACTAGTTGACTGCTCCACACTGGCTGAGTGAACAAAAATATTCTGTTCGCTCCCAGTCGACTACCTAGTCGACTATACCAATCGACTGATGAAACCACCAGTCGACTAGTACCCGAGTACATTTCACTCAGCACTCGGACCCTCACCCTTACGACTCATTTGACGCTTCTTTGCAACCTTGACCTCTTGCCTTCAAGCCTACTTCCTTTGGCTCTCGTCCCTCGGATGCATTCAAGCCCGCGGCTCGTCCCCAATGTCATCCTTCGTGTATGCCTCAAAGTCGCTTCTCTCGGCCCTTGTCCTTGCTATCTTATCCACGGTCCCTCAGATGCTCCATCCTTCACCGGACCCGAAGCCATCAACTTAAGTCAAATGTGTATTCTGCAAACATGCACAATTCAAATATACATATCAAATACAAGGGTGAACCTAACTTAAACTCTTTGCCCAAACACCAAAACACATAGTCGCACGGACCATAGGGATTGCTCCAACACTCTTGACCTTAGAGGTGCAGCAACACTTTGCTCCAAGAAGCTTTAAGAACTAGCGAGAACCTGTGAGAATTGTGAGAGAGGAGAGCCTAGAGAGATGTCGAGTTGCTGCGAGGAAGACGACTTTAAACTCGACGCTTCGTTCGCAACGGTCACATCTCAATCGATTAGGGAGGCTTAAATCGATTGGCTGATCGATTCAGAGCACATCTGTGCTCTACTAGAAATTGTCTAAATCGATCAACCAATTGATTCAGGCTTTCTCGCGATCGCGTGAGAAAATCAGCCCCCAATCAATCGACCGAACGATTGGTGGTACCCAATCGATCGGCTGATCGATTGGGTAGCATTTTGTGCTCGCAATTTTACTTCCCAATCAATAGATCGATCGATTGGACCAACTTTCAATCGCAACCCACCTTTAATTGATCGGTTGATCAATTGAATCACAGTTCAATTGATCAGCTGATCGATTGACATTCCTTTGACTTGCTTAACTCAAATCCAAGGTTCCTAAACCCAACATCCGGTCAATCATGACCTGTAGGGACTTCTCGCACCAAGCATCCGGTCAACCTTGACCTGCTGGAATTTCTTCACCAAGTGTCCGGTCAATCCTTTGACCTACTTGGACTTTTCTCCTCGTGTCAAGTGTCCGGGCAACCTTGACTCACTTAGACTTCCTTCCACCAGATATCCGGTCACCCTTGACCCATCTAAATTTCCTTATGTCAAGTATCCGGTCACTTCTTTGACCTACTTGGACTTCCCAACACCAGGTGTCCAATCAACCTTGACCCACCTAGATTTCTACGTGTTTGGCTTTACTCACCAGGTCTTTGCATTTGTCTATCTTCACTCACTAGGACTTTCCATCTACCTAGTTTCACTCACCAGGATTTTTCATCTGCCTGGCTTCACTCACCAGGACTTTCCCAATACCTAGCTTTACTCACCAAGACTTTCCCACTTCATGGCTTCACTCACCAGGACTTTCACCTAACTTCACTCACTAGGATTTTCCCACTGCTCGACTTCACTTACTGGAACTTTCACCTGCCTAGCTTCATTCACTAGGTCTGTCACCTAACTTCACTCACCAGGATTTCTCAACTGCCTAGCTTCACTCACTAGGTCTTTGACCTGCCTAACCTCCAGTTAGGACTTTTCCAATCAAGTATTTGGTCAAGTCTTTGACCTACTTGACTCTCCTTCACATCTAACTGATTAGTCCTAGACCAGAGAGGAATTGTATCAACAATCCCCCTAATCGGATGATTATTCCTGCAATCTCCATATATTGTCAAACATTGAAACCCAAACATCGAGACTCAAAATTGAGCCAATTCAAGGTTAGTCAACCTGATCAACCTTAACCCAAGGGATATTGCACCAACAACTCTACCTTCTTGCTTTGATCTCTATGTCTCCTTACTGTGACTTCTTTGCCTTCTTTCTATGATCTCTCTATCTTCTCACGTTGATTACTCTGCCTTCTTTCTGTGATCTCTCTATCTTCTCACTTTGATTACTCTGCCTTCTTTCTGTGATCTCTCTATCTTCTCACTTTGAGCACTCTGCTTTCTTTCTGTCTTCTTTCTGTGATCTCTCTGCCTTCTCATTTTGATCACTCTACCTTCTTTCTAATTTCTCTCTACCCTCTCTCATAACTCTCTCAACTCTCATTCTCTTAAGCTTTCTTGTGACCACACACAACCTTGATTATCTAGATAACTTGCTATGCGAATTAAGCTAGTGTTTAATCAATAGTCTCTATAGATTGATATTTTATTACGACAACAGAATTGTGCACTTGAAATTTCCCACATCAATAGTGCATCACAAAAAAAACATAATTTAACCTGTAGAATTTTTTAACCTTATAAGAATCTAATTGTAATCAATAATATCATACATAAACAAATACTTACAATTTTTTTTGTGAGGAGACATTTGCTTGAATCATTTCAAACTCATTATCGAAAATAGATGTTAAACCTTGATGTCATCTGTGAAAGTATGATCAGTTGAGATTTTTAAAAAAACTCCACCAACACATAAATGACATTTGTAATTAATACATATCAAAAGTTTATTATAATAGAATATAGAATTTAATATTTACAGTTTTCTCAAATATAGCAGTGTAATTTTTTGAGGTAGATGTTGCTAGTTGCTCTTCTGATACCTTGCTTGCTCTACAGCATTTTTTAGAGCTTTATGATTTTATTTTCTTGTTCAGTTATGAGTGTGCCTTTTATAGCTAAAATTCTATCATTTTCACGTATAGTCTTGTCCTTCTCAACATTGCTAATGTTAGCATTAATGGCACTCATATCCAGTAAATCTTGGAGTTCCCTTATCTTTGTATCATTCTATTCAATATCCTTGCTCAACTCAGCAACTAAAGTTTGTACCTCAACAAGTTGATCATCTTTTACTTTGTAGCATTGATGATGTGCGTAGATTTAATACACTTTTATACATGCTTTGATGCATATTCACTTATTTTTCTTCAAGTATGTTCTATGCTATTATACTCCTCTTTATCATATTTTCAGCATAATTACTCTCTTTATCGGAATTCTACTCGTGTTTGTTTTGTTCTTGACAGGATACATTTTCAGAGTGAAAATGGAGTTAAGGTGTGCTTCGGAGCAACCCTAGAAGAAGGGCAGAGTCTGGTTGTGTCCCCTAGCATAGTCGTGCCTCATTACCCGAGACCAAGTAGGCCCTGGTCGTTCCCCCTAGCACGGTCATGCCCCTTCACTAGAGTCTATCCCAAGGCAGGCCGTGTGGTTTCACACGGTCGTGTCCCCTGAACAGAGCTTAGCCAAGCTCAAGCGGTGATTTCACATGATTGTGTCTCCCGACCAAAGACCAATCAAGCTTAGGTTGTGTGAAAGCACATGGCCATGTGCTTCTTCCACAAATGCCTCAAGGCTTGGCCATTCTAAAAGGCACGACCGTAACACGGCCCATGCCTAAGGTCATGCCCTGCTTTATATAAGGGGTGTTATTCCCCATTTTAAGAGGAGGAAGGTCTTCCCTTTGGGGAGACCAATTTTGGTCTAGATCTGTTCAACCTTCGCACTCCGATTGATGATCTAAAGTTGATTTCGTCTTCTCCTTCAACTCCGGAAGCATAGGATTGGATCCGAAGATCTCTCATTGTCTTAGCTAAGATTTACTCCCTCTTCTTCTTAGATTGGATTTCTATGCTTGCAATTTCTATGTATTTGGATTCATCTCCTCTTGTTATAGAGTAGATTCATTTGTTCTAGGATTAAGGGAGTAGTTGTGATGTGTAATTGATGTATACTCTTTGAATTTGTCAATTTCCTATATGTATGACATGCTTATACTTTGTATCTATTTGATTAAACGTGTGTATGAAGTATTTATGCTTGAATATCATGTTTGATTGAATGATTGTATTGATTTGTTCACCTTGTAAAGGGAATTCTCTAGATCGTATGATTGGGGGACCCTAGTGACAAGGATATCCCTTTTGCTAGACATCTAGAATGTCACCTTGAAAGGGAGGATGATTCTCTACAAGGAAGTATTGAATTAGGCTTAATGGATTATTTCTAATCCTATGTTAATAAGTGTCCTATGTAATCTAGGCAATTGTATGACCAGAGGACCCTAGTGACAAGAGTATCCCTTTAACTAGACTTCCTAGGTAACACCTTCTACTTAGTATCATCAGATACCATTAGAGATAGCACTCCAACATGACCGTCGCGGGGTAATGTCAGTATTGAGTTAGACATCCTACATGTACATAAAGATAGAGGATGGGTGATGGGAAATTTATAGTACATTAATTAGTGTCATAATAAAACCGAACTCCTAGAACTTTTCACTAGACCAAATTCCTCAACCAACTACTCTTTTCTCTACTTCTCTCTCGACTTTAGTGCGTAAATTCACAACATTTGATTATCTAGCTAATTCACCGTGCAATGTCTCTAGTGCTTAAACCTAATCCCTGTGAATTCGATATCTTTTATTACTAACGGTGTAACCGTGCACTTATGGTAGCATAACAATTGACATTCAACTTGTACCTAAATATCCTCTATAGCTTGAACTTGAGCACCATCTGCTACATGCTCCTCCTGAACATCCTATGCTTGCTCAGGAAAAGACACATTGGTAAAGTTCAATGCAATTTGATCATTAATTTACTCTTCCATATTGATACGGGTTAAAAATTTGTAAATCAGGGCTTGCACAGCCTCGTTTAAAAATTTCTCCTTCTCGCACAGTAGTTGATCCCAAGGAGGGAGTTCTAAATCCATGACTCTCGGTAAATCTTGGGAGGAAAGTAAGACTACAAGGAGAAAATGTGAATGGGGAAGGAAGCAAGAGCACATCTCTATTTAACTTGCCAAAAGGAGTCACGAGATCACTGTAGAAGGAGTCACGGGATCACTGTAAAAGGAGTCACGGGATCACTATAAAAAATTTCACAATATCATTGTAAAAGTTATCACGGGGTTGCCACAGAAGGTATCAAGAGGTCAGAAATAGACTTAGGTCTAGTCAGTCGGCTACACCTCCTTCGACTAAACTTGAAGGGGAGGCTAGTGATACGGGTTATGATAAGTGGACCCTTTGCAGAAGAGAAAAAGGAGCAATAAGAATAAGGAAGGCTAAAAAGAGCAAGATAAGGATATAGTGGGCCGTCCAAAAAAGGTTTGACCAGGTAAGAGTGTTGCTACACATTTGGCAGGCAAAGACCGATCGAACGTAATAGATCGGCCGAGCATATGAGTTCAGTGGACAAAGATCGGTCAAGTATAAATAGCTGACCGAGTATAGAAGTACTTAGCTTCATGCAGGATAAAGACATAGCACGTTCGACAGTAAAAGATCAGTCGAACGTAATAGACCGGTCGAGCATATAAGTTCGGCGGGCAAAGACCGGCCGAGTGGAAGAGACCGACTGAACATAGAAGCACTTAGCCTTAAGCAGTCCAGAATGCTTATATACGCCCGACTAGTTAATCTCGGTCGGTAATGTATGATTGGTCGGGCTCAATAGACCGACCGAACACAGAGGCATTTAGTCTCACATGACCCTTAGCATACAGCCGACCGAGGGAAGGTCGATCAAGCAATAGTGTTTGTACACGCCTGATTAGTTAATCTCAGTCGATAATGTGTGATCAACCGGGCTCAATAGACCGGTCGAGCACAGAGGCATTTAGTCTCACACGACCCTTAGCATACAACCGACCGAGGGAAGGTCGACCGGGCAATAGTGTTTATACACGCCCGATTAGTTAATCTCGGTCAATAATGTGTGATCGGTCGGGTACAATAGACTCGCCAAACATGAAAAGTCAATCGAGCATAAAGGTCTTCAACCTTACACGGTTTCTGGCATATTTATAATAGTAAAGTCCTGGTCAGGTATACATAATAGATCGAGTATAAAATACCGGTCGAGACTAGTACAACAGAAGATATTCCTCATATATACAGAATGGGCTTATGTGACTAACCAAATGCATGTAACAGGTGAACCATAAGAAAATGTGATTATATGACAGCTTAATTAATTTGGCAGCAAATTGCTTCTAGAAGTCTCCACAGGTATGCTAAACGACAAAGAAGGTACATCTAGGGTAAGAAAAAAGATTCCTTAAACTATTATTGCAGTTTCGGCTTACATCATCTCCTAACAAACTCTAACGAATCGAGGTCCACCTCATGACTGTGGAGGTTAGAAGAGGTGGAATAAAAAGGGGAATCCTCTCCACTGGCAAGGTACGCAAACATACGCATTGCATCAAAATCAAACCCTAATTCCATTTTCCCGTACTTCTTCTTCTCCGAGAGACTGACTTGAGCGTCGGAGGGCCTAGCCAAGGATTCCCACCCCGGTCTTAGGTCGTTGATGCTTTGTTGGTTGGTCTCATAGTGCGCCGGAAGAGGAGATTATCCATTGGACCACCAAGCCTTCATTGATCCACGGTGTTCCTCATCGGAGTTCGCCTTTCCACGGGGGTACCTCACCTAGACCCGACCCCAGGCGGGGTCTGGCCCGGACCCGGCCCGGGCCCGTAACCGGGTCAACAGACCGGTTGCCCGTTGACCCGGTTCGCCGGGCCGAACCGGAACCGGCCCGGCAAGTTGCCGGGCCGGTTCCGGTTCAATGGGTGTAAAAACCGGCGAACCGCCGGTTAACCGGCGGGTTGAACCGGCGGTTCAGCCGCAAATTTTTTTTTTTTTTTTTTAAACGGCTTGAACCGCCGGTTCATAGCCGTTGGAACCGCCGGTTAACCGGCGGTTCGTAGCCGTTGGGAGGGTTTTTTAGGTATTTTTTTTTCAACGGTTAGGATCATTTGACCGTTTTTTTATCAATGGCTATGATTTAGTGTCCGTTACTATCAAAACTCTATAAATAGAGAGCTCATTTCATCATTTTTCACACACATCTTCTCTACTCTTAATCTCATTTTCGTATTCTCTAATCTCTACACACTTTCGTTGTCAATTACAATGAAAGGAGGCCGCGGAGGTGCATCATCTCGAGCTTGGAAGGGAAAGCAAATAATGAATCCGCGGGAGGAGGACCCCAACATTCAATCCACCGATGATGAGATCGAGCATCTTCTGAATCCGACACCCGAAACACAAGGAAGTACCGATGCAATTACTTCTAAGGTTCGGGAACTTCCTCCTCTAAAGTCTTCTATTTTTACTAAACATTTTGAGAAGGTCACTCTTCCGTCGGGAGAAATGCATGCAAAATGTAAGCACTGCAATACTTCCTACAAATTCCAAGCCGGCGGCGGTCTATGGGTCGTTGAAACAACATGTAGAAACGAAGCACCCGACGGAATATGGACTCGACCGTTCTCAAACACAATTATCAAGATTTTCTTCAACTAGCGGTAGTACCGATTTCGGTTTATTTTTATATTCGGATAATAAATTAAGAGAATCATTAGCTAAATTTGTTTCCGTAGAACATCTTTCTTTTAGTTTTGGATCTAAATGCACATTTGAAGATTTTTGTAAAGAATCTCTTAATCCATGTGCTAAACGTGTTCCTAGGACTACACTTACTCGTACAATTAAAAAATTAGTAAAACAAGGAAAAAAGAATTTAATTGATGAATTTAGTAAATTAGATAATAAAGTTTCTTTATGTTCCGATATTTGGAGTGATCATTGGCAAACACATTCGTATATGGGTGTGACTTGCCATTGGATCGATAACTCTTGGAATCTCAAAAAAAGATTATTAGCTTATAGAGTTTTTGATGAATCACATAATGCTCATAATATCGCACAATTATTATGTTTAATTTTAGAAGAATATGGTTTAACTCATAAAATATTTTCAATATCATTAGATAATGCTAGTTCTAATACCGCTTGTATAGATGATCTAAAATTTGTTTGTCAACCTATTATTGGAGGTTTATTTTTTCATATTCGTTGTGTATGCCATGTTTTAAATTTATGTGTTCAAGATGGTTTAAAAATTTTAGAAAGTTATATTAAACCAATTAGAATTGCAATTTCTTATTTATGGTCACATCCATCTATAATGAAACAATGGGGTAGGTTTTGTAAAATTAATGGAATGAGACCTAAAAAATTTCCACGTGATGTACCAACACGTTGGAATTCAACATACCAATTATTACAAGATTCATTTCAATATAAATAATTATTATGTTCATTTTTTGCACAAAACACTAATACTAATATATATTTATTTTCACAACAATGAAATATTTGTAGTAGTATTTGTGAAATTTTAAAAGTATTTAATGATGCAACCGAACAACTTTCCGGTGTTTATTATCCCACTGCTCAATTAGTTTTAGAAAATTTTTCTAATATAGTATTAGTTTTAAATGAACATATTAATAATGAATCTTTATCTCCTTGCATCTTAGCTATGAAAACTAAATGGGAAAAATATTTTTATTTAATTCCTGAAATTTATTTAATTGCATTTGCTTTAGATCCTAAATTTAAATTAGAAGTTTTACAAGAAATGTTAATTTTATATTATGATGCTTTAATTCCAATTAAAGATTCTTCTTCCCCTGATCCAGCTAATATTATATATAATGTTAGAATTTATTTATATGATATTTATAATCAATATTATGCAAAATATGGAACATAAATTAATATTTCTGAAATTCAACAAACTACTAGTAGTAATTTAAAACTTACAAAAGTACAACTCTTATTAAAAGAACGGACAAAATGTCTACGGGGATCCTCAAGTTCCACACAGGAACTTGAGAATTATTTTATGACTTCTTTTGATTTTAATGAAGCAGATAGCGAAAACTTCGATATCTTAAAGTGGTGGTCACAGAATGCTCAAAACTTTCCCGTTCTCTCCGTGATCGCAAAAGAAATTTTAGCTTGTCCAGTGTCAACTGTTGCTGTGGAGCAGACGTTCAGTGCCGGCGGCAACATATTAGATGAACGACGATCAACTTTGTCTCCCGACTCCTTGGAAGCCCAAGCATTACTGGACGATTGGACCAGAGCGGAGAAAAGAATCCAAGGAATGCAACTTTCAGATGACGAAGTTGAAGATTTTGATACTGAAGGAACAAATACGACAGGAACAGGAAATGGAAGTGAATGAAAATGTAAAAGGATAAAAAATGTAAAAGAACTACGTGGGCTTTGATTCCCCTAAAGGGATACGTAGGCAACTTAAATAAGTGCAAGCCCTTTGTTTAATAAATTTTAATTTCTAATTTTTAATGTTTAATGTTTAATGTTTAATGTTTAATTTTTTATTTTTTATTTTTTATTTTTTTAACATATTAATCTTGAACCGTGACGAACCGTGAACCGGCGGTTCTGAACCGTGAACCGGCGGTTCTGAACCGTGAACCGTAACCGTCTTGGGCGGTTAAGGTTAAGGGTCGACCTGCCTGGAACCGTCGAACCGGCGGTTCCGAACCGTTGAACCGTCGGTTCCGAACCATGGTCAGGTGTAACCTCACCGGAGTTCATTTTTGCGAAGTATTGTTCACAGATCCGCTTTGGTTTTCTCAAATATATTATTCTGCATTTAGGCTCTTTTTAGGTCCGCTGTGGTTTTCTCGGAGCCTCCTCTGTTCTCTAACATTGGAGTTATTGTTATTGTTCATCACCACCCATCATCGCCCAGCGCTTCATCCCACAAGCTCTTAGACAAGATCACATATCTTCTAAGAAATCAATTGATAGCAGATTTTCCTCTAAATCTGATAGAACCAAAGTTGCTATTATTTTTTATGAAGGTAGCTAGCTAATCATGGTCTTTATTGTCGATACACTTGAGATTGTCTAATTCCATCATCATATTCTCAGAAGGGCAAAATTCTTGTGTGGGTTTATGATTTTAACATGTTCACACATCTAAACCTGTAACACAATAAGTATGGTTATAAATTTTAAATCAATAAAGTTACAGTAAAATTTAATAACTTACGATAAGTAGGTGTACAAATCTTTTTAGTATTAGAATTTGATTTCCTTCAAGGCCCGTTGGCTTGGGCCTTAGTGAGTGCATCACATCAATGTCCTCTGTATGTGGAGTGATATAGTCATAACAATCTTACACCAATTATATTTACATAAAATTTTTAAAGTCATCTACACTATTAAGTAGTGAATTTACTAGTAGTCTAAATATACTGCTAGTAGTAGTAAATAACATGCATATAAAAAATATAAAATAACAAGTTGACAAAACAAAATATCATATTTAGGAGATGGTTCTGATTATTTGCTAATGTCGATCATCTTGTTTTCCACTTCAGTCTTTGAACAATCCTGATCTATGAAATGTTAAAGATAGAGTGGAGTGGATGCGACATCCAAATGCAAAGAGACTTCATCGTCATGATGTAGAAGTCCTAAAATCAGTGCAATATCTTTTCTTGTGAATCTAATTTTTTCTAATTTAGAAAGATGAAACACTTAGCATGATAGTCCAAATTGTCTAACATATTTTGTACAAGGTCTCTGATGTTTGCATTTTGTGGTATGTCTAGGGCCTAGGAAAATGAACTACTTATCAACTTCATCTGTCGCTTATTTTGTTCAAGTGATAATATGAACGACTTAAACTAGAGAACGTTACTTTTCCATTGTAATTTTTATAATATGCACGAGAAGTAGAGCTTCTAAGGGAGGTTAAAGAACTAAATGGCATTTAATTCTATAAACAAATACTTAATATCTTAGTGATACATTACAATGTTAGTTTTGAATAATAAAATAAGATTAATGTGTGGGTGTTGGTCTAAGCACATTGTAGTAGCTATGATTTCATAGTTGTTACAATGTGCTAGTCTGGTCTAAGCATGTTGTAGCAACTACGAAATCGTAGCTACTACAACGTTCGGGTCTAACAACATTACAGCAGCTACGATTTTGTAACGTAACTCCTACAACATTCTTAGACCAACACAGACTTGGTTAGAACAAAATGATTTCGAAGCTACTACAATGTGTTAGTCTAAGAAGGTTTTAGCAACTACAAAATCGTAGCTATTACAACATGATTAGAGTAGAATGTTGTAGCAACTATAATTTCATAGTTGCTACAATATTTTGGTCTAAGAACGTTGTTGCAGCTATGAAATCGTAGCTGCTAAAACATTGTATAAACCTTAAAACTATAGCATTTGGATGAAGAAAGAAGATGTTTCGGACACGTACATGGGGGAACACACTGCAAATGAATGACGGCAGGCAGGCTCGGTGAGGCGATAGCGAGGGAGTTGATTGGCAAAGATAGTGATCAGCGGCTCTAGGAGGCTGATATCATTAGAATTTTTTTATTTTATGTTTTTCTTTTTTTTGAGCTCTCAATCACACCAATCAATATATATATATATATATATATATATATATATTCTCTACACATCCAATTTAGGCATCATTCCTAGATGATCCTCACAGCTCGGAATGCCCAGACCTAATTCAAGCACCCGGAGTTTTTGGTTAGAGAGTCAACTAAGAATGGCATCCAAATTTATTAAACAAAATAACATATATATATATATATATATATATATTAAGGAGGATGTATTCCATGTTAGACTTTTAATTACTTTAAATGACTTTTATAGATTTTAAAAGTCTAGTGGTATCCAATCTAGATTTTTATAAACTTTATAGAAATCTAGTGGTATCCAAATTAAATTTTTATAGAGTTTTAAAAAGTCATGTGGTATTCAAACTTGATTTTTTAAAACTCTATGAAAATCTTTTGGTATCCAAAATTTCAATAGATTTTCACGGATTCTTTTAGAAATCCTTGGATATAAATTTTAACCAATAAGAGCTCTCCAAAACACTAGGTACAATTTTAAAAAAAATAAAAAATCTTCTCATCGCCCTTGAGATTTCTATAGACTTCAAATCGCTTTAATTTTTTACAAATAAGTCTTTTCTCTTTTGCTCATCGATTTTGATTATTTCTTTGATCTTAAAGGCTCTGTCCTTGTTCAACCTTTCGGTGGTCTGCATCAACCTCTCAACATACATTTCATGCGAAGCTGAGAGCCCTCTAAAATGACATTCTATGACGTTATAACAGCAAAAGAATGGATCGAAACAATTGGAACGGAACAGCAGCCGCTTGTAGCCTTTTCTCCGACGGCGGACTGTAGGCAGAGATTTTTTTCTCTAGTTGCTCGTGATGAGAAACAATGTGTCATCTGGAGAAGCCTACGGGGCGCCAGAAAGGAGAAAAAAAATTGTTTGAAGCGATCGGTGATGCTTCCATCGACTACTTACGAGCAGGTCGAAGTCAAAATTGATTTGGATGGCGATGCTGTGTAGAGGGAAGAGAAACTTGAGATATTAGGTTTTATTATAAAATATATATGAATAACTCAAATTAATTCTCAACTTAATTAATAGATAATTAAATAAAGTCTAATGAAATTTGACCCTAAAAATATTCTATAAAATTTATTAAATTTTAAAAATTCCTAAATAAATTTTATATATTTATATTTATTTATTTTAATAATATTATTACTAATCAAATTAATAATATTGTTATTAATTCTATTACTAATAAAATTTATCAATTCAATATTTTATTAAAAGTTTGGCCAAATTAAAAGGTTAACCAACATTTCATAATAATTTAGATCAAAATTATAAATAAAAATATTTAAACGTTATCTTCTTTTTATTTTTAGCCAAAACAAGATAAAAGTATAAAAAAATTTTAAAAAAAATTATAGACAAATATATTATTTATTATTTTATTAAAAAATAAATTTAATTAAATATTTTAGATTTTATTTAAAAATAAATATCATGTTAGACGATGATCACCAGGATGAGTTCCTATCCGTAAAGACTGGACTAGTTCAATTAGTGGGGGGCAATGGTCCTTACTTGTTAACAGATGAGGGTCATTGTCTCCCACCAATCCCTTTTTTTGATCCAGAAACAAATTAGGAAAAGGGGTCCAAAGAATCTCATCCCATGACTGCCTATGATTTTTCATCATTGAATACACCTTAATCCACAAATTTTCATAAAATTTAAAAATGTCAATAAAAGTCTTACAAAAAAAAATCTATAGAACTCCATGAAATTCTTTTTATAATTATATGATTTTATAAATGTCAATAAAAATCGATAACTCCATAAAAATCTATCATTAAACAAAAATCAATAAAAGACATTCAATCTCTTGATTGAATACACAACTATAAGAGACAACATCAACCTATTTCAATGAATTCTTCAAGCATGAAGTCCCTCTCTTCTGCCTTGGCGAGTGCTCAATTCCTCCCAATCATTATATATCTGAATGCAGTCATCTAGAGCAGTTTGATCAGACAACCTCAGACTAAGCCATGAACCTGCCTATTTGTATTTTACGTTTATAATGTTTTATTCTTGTGTTCTCTGTTTCTGGCATGTAACAGCATTACACCTCAACTATTCCTCTTGATTAGAAAGGAATATACTTCATCTTTGAAAAAGAGACAACTTGATCAAGATATGAAACAGTAAAAATTACACAGATAAATGTGTTAGACTCGATGATGAACATCAAACATGTCAAATGGCAGGGAAGTTATTATAAAGGTGCACCGCGTGGAGTTTGAACTACCAGTAAAGATACTTCTGAGAAATTTGAGAACAATGGCAAAGCTCCAAGACATAATGGAGTGACAGAAATTTTGATAACCATACTTGAAGCAAGGATGATTATTGGGCTGATCACCTGGTGTTTTAAATGCTAAACATCAAATCCATGACTTTAGATAGGACAGATTTTGTAGGGGTAGCAATGGCGCGTTGGCCAGTTTCACAGGATGCACTATTGATGATATTCTGTTTGAAGTAATTCTGGGAGGTAGGTGCAATCAGACTAGTTGCAGACGAGTTCATCCCTCCTGACTCAGACGGCAATGGAACAATTAAACCTCTATTAAGGTTATTCTCAAAATGCTGATTCAGGTACTGCTTCTGTTGCGGATCCACAGTCTTCACACCAATTATAAGGACATTATTCAGTTGTAGGCCATCCTTTGCAAGGGCCTTGCGTGCATCGTATTGGCTCTGCATAGAATACAAAAGAAGGTGAAGCATTTAGCTGGTCTCATAAAATTGGTTGCCATATCTTCCACTGATCCCCTTGGCCACTCTACAAAAGTAATATCCGCCGTCAATATGACAACGCAAATGACAGCATATGAATAGAGCTATCGAAAAATTTTGAAATAAGATTTGAAGATTAAACAGAAACTCAGCATATAATGGGATACCAAATGGAACTTTGAGGCATAACAGATAAATAATTGCTTTGATTTTGGTTCAGATGCTAATTGTAATAAAAGTTTTGGGGAAAAAAAACAAATCTGATAAAGATTCAATCTGAACTTAAGGAATCTTCAATTGTGTGTAATTTAGGTTTTGGGAAAACAAGTACCTGGTACAAAATATGCACCCAGTTAGCATCCCTTGGACCCAGGATGTGTTTCAGTATCACTCCGCATTTCTCAAATTCCCGCAACACCAAGTTTGTATCACCAAGGGAAAATCTGGAAAGTAAGAAAATATATATTAGTACCTGAATTGGTCGAGGATGTTTTAAAAGAGAAAATGGAACAGGTAATAACAATGATTTGCTTCTATTGAACAAAATTTGCTAGTTGCTACCACCTAACAAATGGTAATGCATGTCCATTCATTTTCATGATGTCAATAACTTATGATATCTTATTCGAAGTGACAAGCATGATAATCATTAGTTGCAAGTGAAATGATCTCAAAAAATCCACATGCTTGGAACAGAATTCTTTGAGTGGTGGTGTTGTAACAGTCCCCAAAATAACAAACGGCCCAAAAGTGCAAGTCACTTGCAAGACTACAAACTAAGACATTCTTCTTAGTGATGGTAGCTTGACAAGTGACAAGTCACCACATGGTTCACCATCAGAAGTGAAATTCACCACTGGAACCAAAGTTATGTACCACATACTTGGATGGATCTGAACTACCGAGCTTTCTAACATGCCTCTCACACTTTAGATTAACACTCGATTATAAGTGAACCTACTTCTCCAATAACACAACTTCAACAAATGAACTTGTATATGGACCAATGAAACTACCAAATGTTCCTGCAGCCTAAAGCAAACAAATACAACTGCACCTATGAAGCCACATCAACTAAGTGAGCATATGAACAATTGAACTCCAAGAAAAAACAAGCAAAGTATTAAACCTTCTAATAACCCGACTTAAATATAAAGCAGCGGTGAAGGGTGGAAAACCTGACATGTGTAGAAGATCTTAGGTTTCAAATGTCGATTACATACATCCATGTGCATCCAAGATCTTACTAGACATTTTAATGATGTGTAACTTATCAAAAAACTACCAAGCAATATCATATCCAATTTGGCGAGACATGATATTTGTACTTTTTCAAAATGCTAAGCTAGTCTTATTCAAGCAACAACTAAGTGCTATTTGAGACAAGCTACAGACTTCTTCGTCTTGTTTGAAATCAGATCCATATGTAATGCCTTTCCAGATAGAAAAACCTATGCCTCAAAAAACTCTTCACACCCAGATGAACTATTCACACCCAGATGAAAAAACAGACCATAAGGAGTAAGTTGTCACGACCTAGTTGGACCTTCAAGGTAATGTCAGCTACTCAATACCACCTTCTTCCAAGTACCAAACAAGTTGAGCTACATCAGTTGTAGGATACTGGGTCTAACCAAGTCATCATATATTCTTCCACGAGATACTGGAGGCAACATTAACAAAAGAAAGATTATCAAACAAATATCAATCTTCAATGCATGCTATTGCATTGGTGTATGACTCAGATCATTGGTGTCCAACTCGAGTCTAAGCAATAGAGTATCTGCTCCTATGCAGTTTACAGATGAAGAGCTTAGGTAATGGAGACTTGAGCTACAGACGGTTTGGTCAAGAAACTAGATAAAAACCTAGGTAATAGAGACTTTAGCTGAGTCCCCAATCACCACATGAACCAAGATACACCAATATGTATTTGTTATTTTGGAAATTTATTAAGATTATTCTGTTTCTAAACAACAACTAATCAATCAACAATGGAAATGAACATTAAATGGAGTTATGTGGTAGGGTAAGAACCATGTAGTTGATCTCATATAGTTGAGACTCACAACCTGTGTTGTTCAATAAAACTATAATTTAAATACTTGAAAAGTGGTTAATCAAAGCAAAAAATTAATAAAAAATAGTTTAGACTTACCACATATAATGGTCATCCAAAAACAAATAAATTTGAAGTTTCTAATTTCTAACGCTTGCAATACATATAACACAGTTCTAAAAACATCAAAATCAGCAAACAGTTATCCCTTTGCACCTAATGATCTTATTCCTTCTCCGTCTGTAGATTGTTTATTTTCATTAATTAAACCTAAATTAGATAGATCATTTTTTTTCTCATTTAATCTAATTCCTGAAGATGTTAAAGACAACTGAGTGCTGACTTGATAGCACATCTTGATATCATGTTATAAGTCAACTGAAAATCAAGATAGTGCATGATTCTGTCAGCATGTGTATATTCATTGTCATATGCATTACCTACTTGGTAAAATTTCTAAAATGGTGTAACAAATGCAACAATTTTCAATAAAAGTCAAAACTGTATATCATCTATTGAACTATCATTATTCGTTGATATGGGCAAAAGAATTAGTTGTGGTAGTAATAATTAGCTTTGGTCAAACCTACTATCCATAGGATAAACTTTAATACAATACTAAAAGGAGGATATGATCCTAATTTTACATGAACAAAAATGTCCATTTCTTTAGGCATGTTAAGAGCAACGAAACATAGCATGTTGTGATGGAATAACTTCAAGTTGTGGTCATTTTCCTACTTTGACTGTAAGATACGACAAATTAAATAGTAAGTGTTATTGGAGAAATAACCTTACAAAATTTTGAGGATTTTTAGAAATTTTTCGAGATTTAAATGGAAGTCATATGACATGTTTTAAGGGGATGGATCTATTGGGCTTGGAGAAGACTATTTGAAATAACCATTTAAGTGGGAGTTGATTAAAGAATAAACTTACGCTTAATTAATTGAAACCTAAGTATATAAATGCTTCATTCCCATCTCGCCCAATCCTCTCCTCTATCTCCGGTCGATCCCCTCCTCTGTCTTCGCCCAATCCCCCACTCATCCCTCATGCCCTAGCTTCCATCGCCGCCGATCACCTGTCGCCGGCCGTGGCGATAGTCGCCGACCCGCACATCTTCATCGTCGGTCCCTCACTGAGCAGTCTCTGTAGTTCCACAGATCACCAATGCCTCCGCGCGATCGTTGCATCACCACTCCATCATGGCTCCATCGCTAGCTGGACAACGTCGTCGAAAGGAGAAAATGACTCAAGTGGGCTAGGGCTACCCTCCCTCTTGCGTGAGGACCCAAACAACGTCGTGATTGCTGCCATCCGAGGAAGCTTCATCGGCGAATCCCTAGCGTCTTGACCACCACCTTCATTGGAGACGCTAGAGCTTCAGCAAGCGTTACTGCATGCCGATCCGATTGTTGTTTTCGCCTCTAACCAAGCTCCAATCGAGCAGTAGGGGGATTGTGTCCTGTTCCGGCCAGATGAGGTAAACTAGATCTAATTGACACCTATGCTAATTAAATCTTGTTTATCTACCTACGATCTAAGCTCGCTGTTATATATCCTCGCAGCTGGCTTTTGGATTCTTTCACCAAGCAATGAAGAGCAGATTGAGATAAGATCTGATTAGTGTATGATTATCAGAGTGTTTGTTCCATTTCTGTTTCAAATTGGTTATTTGATTACGGAGTTGGTTAGCTTGTGCATAGTATTTGATTTATGATGGGTTAATGGAATTAGCAGAGTAGGTTATTGTGGTTTGATTTCATTATGTAGTGAATTTGTAATTAAGAGATGGATTTGTTATTGGATTAAGAAAAAGGATTAGTGGATGAGTTGATATTGATAGGTAGGGGATTAATTGAATCATGATGCTTGGTTGCATTTTTATGATGGATTGATGGATATGGATTTGGATCATTTGGTGGAGTTAAACATGGTTACCTAATCAAATTAGGATTGAGTTTTGGGTTTAGCTAGTTGTTGTTTATGTGAGTAGCTAAACCATCATGTGATTTGCAGGACGATTCGAGACGAGCGTATCGACATGGGATTATTTGATACGAGTTATATAAAGGCGAGTATTTCTTCCTTGGCCTCTTTAGTTCTTTGAACTTAATGCATGGTTGTTTAATTGATAGATTAGGTTGTTTTACCTTAAATCTATTCGTTTTGTTATCCTGCTTGAGACTTATTTGCTTGACCTTAGAGATGATCTAGTTATTTCATATATAGTCTTGATTTTTGATATATATACTCTGTTGTGTATACACATGTAGAGTATGTACTGTAGAAGATATCTTGTTGACTGAGTTAACATGTTGATTATGCATATAATGTTGAGTGTACACATGTTTCGTATGTGTTATAGGTGTTATTATGTTAACCGTGCATTACATATTGTAGAGGGCGTACGTGTATGATGTGTTCTACTAGAGGAATTATGTTAATTGTACCTATGTTGTGTGTACATATGTCTAGTGTGGTTATTGGAGGTTTCCTGTTGATTATACTTATGTGATTATGTGCATACAAGTCAAATAGTACTATTGGATGGACTATGTTGATAATACCTAAGTTGGTGATCATATGTATCCGGTGTGATGTTTGAGGTATCTTGTTGATTATACCTACATTGTAAGGTATGTAAGTGTATGGTGTGTAAGTGTTTAGTGTTGCTACTTGTTGTATTTGTTGTCTAGTAGACATCAGTTGGATCTATCCATACCTATAGATATAGGTGTTAGATGGATCGTTGTACTGGAGGTACTTATGTGGTTTGGGATGTTGCATTGATGATGATCGGGTCGGTATCATGATTATTTACATCATATTTATTATTGCATTATATGCACGCTGATGATCATTGCTCCCTTGTGGTATGAGCTAATTGACAGTCATATATACATATGCATGTTGACGACCATTGCTCCCATGTGGTATGGGCTGGTTCGACGACCATTGCTCCCTTGCTATATAAGCTAGTTGTCAGTCATGTTAACTGCTCATTTGGACACTGAGAGAGAGTGGTAGCTTGGAGTGGAGTTAGTCCTATCGTGTCACCTGGCCACTCAGTGGGGGGGAGTGATATCCGGCGTTGTGAGCAGTCAGGACCCTGATGCTATATAGTTAGATAACTACTTAGCGAACTGTCAGTATCGGACACTATATAGTGGTAGTTGGAGGGTAGTACAGTTGTCACAGATCCGACCTCTCGGCTATACAAGAGTCATGGTGTCTGGAGAGGTTTTGGAGGTGACCATGAGGCATGCATGCGCATTACATACATGTCTAGTAGATACTAGCTACATGTGATTGTGATATGTTGTACTTGTTTGTGCTATGATTGTTACATATGGTTGTCATGCTTCATACATGTCATTTATTACATATGTATATGTTGTCGATTATATTGCTCAGGTGTGACGAGCAGATCTGTTATTGATCCTCGATGAGTTTACTGATTATTATATTGTATGTGTCGATGCCAAATTGGGTATGTGCACTTCTCATGTCAGTTATGAGTATGTGTATTCATTATGTCAGTTATAGTTATGTGCATTGATTATGTCATATATAATCATATTCTTTATTCCCTACTGAGACTGTATGATTTGATCTCCATGTTTTATATAGACCATGCACTAAAAAAGGACAACCCGATGTATGAAGCTCCCGCTATGCGGGGTCCCGAGGAAGGATCCATTGTACGCAGTCTTACCCTGCTTTTTGCAAGAGACTATTTCCGGGATTCGAACCCGTGACCTTTTGATCATAAAGCAACAACTTTACCGTTGCGCCAAGGCTCCCCTTCTATATAGACTATGCACTATCTTGTCTATTACTTGTTGAGTGACCCGCACTCACCACCGCATTTCATGTATTGCCTTTTTCCTCAAGTAGCAGGTAGATGATTGTGGAGTTGCTTGGAGCATCATGTCTGTCGGTCCCATGTCACATCCGATGATGGTTTCTAGTTTTATTTCCTATTTTACTTGCCTTATGATTTGTGGACTTGCCATTGTATAACTCAAATTTATTTTGGAATTTTGCTATATGGTGTCTTGTATTTATTTTGTTGTAGTTGTGTAAAGGCTAACTGGTTAGCAGTATTTTGTTTTGGTTTATGGGTTTTCCTTTTATTTTCCGCTGTGTTTTTAGTACAGCCGTGTGGGTTGTTTATTATACAATTGCGTGATTGTGATCATTTTATTTCAGCCGAATGGGTTATGTATATAAATGCGTGGTTGTATATATTCCAGCTATGTGGACTATTGATTATAGCTTGTGAATAGCCTTGTGGCATTGTATACATATTTCAATTGTCATTGTTACAGGAGAGATGTTGTCCGTTTGTCGGACAAAAACTCCTGGGGACGTGACATTGACTATCATGAATATTATTAATGAAATCATCCAGTTTGGAAAAGAACAGAGTTAGCATAGTGTATAAAGAGGGTAAAGGGTCGTTCCAACTTCCAATATGCAAAGTCATTCAAGTCGGACAGAAGGCGGGATATATATTTGCTGTTTGCATGGACAAGTGGAGGACCTTTTGTCTCTCCGAATATAAAACTGTTGATATCAAGAATAGGTCTATAGATAGTAATTAATCAGCATGACTTCTGAAGAATGCATTTGTTCCAAACCATCCATAAGTTCCAAGGAATTGACAATTCTACATGAAAAATATATGTCAATAAATTAAGTGACTTATTTTTTTTTATTCTTACTAATTCATATCGAAGTAAAGAAGTGAACCACCATTTCGACAAAAGTGAATTTTTGGACCCAAAAGCCTGGCAAGAATTTTCAAGGTCTTTACCAACATGGTAAGCTGCCACGACATGATGGAGCTTGAATGAGTATAGGCAAAGTGTGAGAAAATAGATGGTGATTTGTCGTCAGTCATACCCATATACAGTAACCCACTGCTCCTCATCAAGGTCTCCGGCCACGGGCATGGAGGTATTCCGACGCACCTCAGGCATAGCCACTTCCCTCGGCGGAGGAAGAGTAATCAACGCCCCAGATTGAATGACCCCATCAACCGGCGATCCCTTCCCCTTCCCTAAGCGGTCGCCGCTTCCGACGCTCTTGCCTGGGGATAAGAAACCCGATTCGCCAAAGCTGGGCTGACGCAGAATTCGCAACCCGCCGTCATGGGCAGTACCCGAGGCGCTCGGATCCACGCCTGCCTTGAGAGGGGAGGGGGACGAGGCAGGAGCATAAAAGGAATGCGGCGGTGTACGTGTTTCTGGGGATGGCGGTGTCGGGCTGGGAGCAAAAGCGGGCTCAGGCGAGAAGTCGAAGCGGTCGCCGAGGGTGAAGGCGGGCGGCGGAGGCGGATCGACGGAAGCGAGGTTGTCACGCCAAAGGGCGGAGACTGCGGCCGCCTGGGCAGGGGTGGCGAACCGTCCGGCACCGGCACTGCGTCTAGCAGAGACTGGGGTGGAGAGATCACGGAAGAAGGGGGATTGTCCTTCCCTCTCGCCTCTGGAGCTTTTCGCTACGGCCGGAATCATCATATCCCACCTCTCGTGTCGGCCTCGGTGGAGAAATCGAAAGGGGTATTCAAATTAAGGCCAAACGCGAAAACCCTAAATTAGGGTTTCCTCTTCTTCTAGATTTTGGGCGAATCTAGTGAGCCGCACAACCTGTGCTTTACAAAAAGGTCCTTCGATTTTAAAATTTTCAAATAATTGGAGTGAAAAGATGATATTGTTCTGGCTCCACGGTAAAGATAGTCGATAAATTATATGATATTTTATTTTATAATAAAAAATGAAATTCGTCATCCGCGGTCTCATTTTTTATCCTTTGTAGCGATGATATCACGTATTCAATTTGGGTATTTTATATTTATTGAAAATTGTCGCATATAAATATCAATATCGAAGTTAAGGGCATTTCTAAGACAAACTTTGTGAGAGATTATAAAATCAAAAAAATATCAATAAAAAATTTTGAATCATTATAGAGATGAGATTTGAGGTTTGTAGTTAAAGAGGGGTATTGAAAATTCAAATTTTTTTTTTTCCCTTTGATGATGGAGATCATAATTAATGATAAAATGGCATTACATTGTGATTAGTAACATAGAAAGTTATATGATTTGTAATATATGACTTATAAAAAAAATTGTAGAGGATTTTTTTCATTGTAAAAAGAATAGTAAATATTTTATTTTTGATGGGGGTACATTAAGGGTTAAAAAAATCTCATTTAAAAGTTTAACTATTAGGAATATCTAAGACCTTAACAAATGTTTTGCCGCTGCACCGTGCTTGGAACTGTGATTGCTAGGATTTGAACCTTAACTTTCTAAAGTCTAGTTAAGGTTACTTTTATAATTTTTTATCTTACAAAAAAAAGTTGGCCTACCATTCAAATGTTGTCAAAAATTTAAGAGTCATGTTGATCTAGACACAACTGGCTCCATTTTAAGTTGTATCAGGAATGATTTGAATGTTGGGTAGTCAAGCGTCCGAGTCATGAAGATCAACGAGTCAGTAGGCTCAGGCAAGACCGATGTGATCTTCTGACAGTCATGTCAATACTGGGCTGGAAGTTGATGGCTCCCGAATACATGCGGAAGAAGAAGACAAATAACTCAAGGGATCGAAGAAGAGTAACCTCGTATGCAGTGATGTAGCTAGAATTAGATCTCGTTGTGAGGCCACCGCCAAGAAGTGACTAAGAGAGGAGAGAGAACGGGAGAAGATCGTGCATACCAACGAGATGCATGTCAGTGTCGTAGATCGAAGAGGAGAGGAGAGGAGAGGAGTGTGTCCGAGATCGGAGAGGAGGTCGATCAAAGAGGAAGATTTTAGGGCAGAGAATAAAAACCTTAATTAGAAAGTTAATTAGTGACGGAAATTTAATTGAGTCCGCGACGAAAACTTATTTTGTTGCTAAAATAGCGAGGGAATTAAGTTTCGTAGCTAATTAAATATGTTAAATAAGTATAGAGATGTAATTGACAACAAAATTTAATTTTTGTCGCTAAATTATTGACCATAATTTATTTCGATCACTAATTAGTGATGAAAATGAAATTTCTTCGTTAATTACAGATTTTCTTGTAGTGAATTATATGATGAGAATCAATAAATGATATAATTTAATTAATCAAACGATCAAATTGATCATATTCATATAACAAATCAAACATTAAATGCACAGAAGATCTCAATATCTATAAATATTTGACATACTTAACTAGCAAATAAAATTATAAATATATGAAAAATTAACACTATATGTTTTTCCAACACTTAAATTCGTAATCGAAAGAAATAAAGCAAGAAAACTTTATCTCAATCAAAACGTGTTTGTTGTGGAGTGTCGGCAAAGCGATGACGGCAACGCTGGCAGCAAATGACAGCGGTGCTGGTGATAGTGGCGATAGCAACGTGGATGGCAATGACATCAATGTGCGGCGAAGGATTTTGAGGGTAAAATTAAGGTTAGGGAAAGAATAATAAGGGATTATGAGAGGAAGAAGATCACGGGAGAGAAAAATGGAGAGGGGATTAGGAGGAGGAAGAAAACATAGGAGGGAAGAGGGGAAAAAAGTACAAGTAATGGAAGAGAGCGAAAAAATATCGAGAGAGAAAAAAAAATGTTGGCGAAAGAGAGAAAAAAAGGTTTGGATTCTTGTGTTGTTTTAATTGAACATTTTGTGAAAAAATACTAAAATTTTTAGAATTTATAACTAAATCATTTTTTTAAAAAAATCACTGTATTAATTTTTTTCCAAAATTTCAGAGGAGGCAGTCGCAACTCTTCGACCCCATGTAGCTATGCCCCTGTTTGTATGGGAAAAGAAAATCATAGTTGTTACTATCATCGTCAAACCTTACATAGCCAATGAATGAGGATGGTCACGTGGGATGTTGACACCTATTATCCCTTGGTTGGGAAAGATTCGTCCTTGAATCAAGATTGAGATCATTAGTGACATAGGGGGAAAAGTAAGCAACATTGACAGTTGTAGAAACACTATAATTACTAGGCAACTCAATTTTATAAGTATTATCACCAATCTTCCTCATCCGAAAAGGACCATTAGCTCTAGGCTTCAACTTTCCATGTTGACCATGAGGAAAACATTCCTTTCGCAAGTGAACCCAAAACAAATTTCCCTAATGAAAATCTAATTGCTTTCTATGCTTATTCACATTTTGTTGATATTTTTTATTTTTCTTAACAATTTCTTGTCAAACTTGCTCATGTAATTTCTTGATATACTATGCATGTTCTTCTCCATTGCCATTGAAATGATAGGTGATAGGCATGAGAACCAAATCTAATGGAGTGATTGGATTATTACCACATACAATCTCAAATGGACTTCGACCAGTAGTTTGACTAGTATATCGATTATAGGTACATTCTGCTTGAGCTAAAATCATATCCCATTGACATAGATTTTTGCCCACCAAACTTAGAAGATTTCCCAAACTTTTATTCACTATCTCCCTTTTCCCATCAGTTTGAGAATGGTGAGAGGAACTAAATTGGAGTTGAGTTCCGAACTTCTACCAAATATTGCGCCAAAAATGACTCATAAACTTTGAATCCCAATCAAATGTGATGGTTTTTAGAATACCATGAAGTCTTACCATTTCTTTGAAATAAAGATCAGCTACATGAGTAGCATCCAAGGTCTTCGTATAGGGAATAAAATGTTGGTCCTAGGTTGGCCGGTAATAGGAGGTGAATTACCTTGAAAAAGCAAACAGATTTTTCTTGTTCTTTTGAAATAATTTAGACAAACACTTGTATAAAAAAAATAATGAACTGATTAATAAAAGATAGAGACACAAAAATTTACTTGGCTTACAATCAAAAAATTACTAATCTAAGACTATGAAAAGCTTGCTAGAATTCTCCTTCAGGCTGACTAACCTCTTATAACGTTGACAACTCACAATTAAAGTAGTATAATAGAAAATAAATTTGTGTACAAGTGATGATCTGAACTACAGAGACAAGGCTCTATTTATAGCCTGCTAGTCGAATATGACTGTTTGTTGACGTGGCGGCTCAGGGCGCCTAGACGGGCTTTGTGTGCCTAAGTGTGGATAATACTTTATCCACATTGCAACGGCTCGATCTGGATAAACCTTATCTAGTCTGGGCACCCGGACCGGTCCGGGAGCCCAGACGTGGCTGACACATCACCGCTCTACAACCAAGTGCCTGAAATTGTTAGGCGCTAGGACAGTCAACATGATGTTGACTGTCCAATTCCCCCTCTGTTCTGACTCTATTTACTTGAGTGATTTCGGCTATCTAGAATAGGGCTCACCTGAATTCATATTTTGGCCTTCTCCTCGAGCAACCTTTCGCTTTAGCTTCTCATCCCCCGAAAACGTCATGTGCTTCCTTCTCATCCACCAGTGTACTCTTCTGCAATACCTTGTCCTTCGGATGCACCGAATCTGTCGACTCTCTCCCATGCCATCCTTCTCGATAGCTGCATTTTTTATTCGACTTCTTGTGCTCCTAAGTTCTTGCACACTCAAACACAAGACATCACACATGACCTAATTTAACTCGGTTAACTACATCAAAACTACCTCGGGGTACCTACAATCTCTCCTTTTTTAATATGCATCAACCCGAGTTAGAGTTAAGGTAAAAACATAGAATTAATAAAATATAAATTCAAACTAGAATTTTACAAACTACAAAATTACAAACATAACCTCCCCTAGACTTAAGCTGTCATCTTTCATTTTCCCCCTTTGGTCACAACAAAATAAAGTCAGGAAAAAAAAAAGTTAGATAAAAAAAAATTGAAACTTGTTTTAAGGGTTAAGGAAACAGAATTGTAAAAAAAACTTACAAAATATTTTTCTAAAAATATGAATTTTGAAGATTTAATAATCACACTTACAAATTTAATTTAAAAATAAGTTTAACATTTAAAAAAATTTGAATAGTTTGTTTAAAGTTCAACAGAAGTAAATGAATATAAAAAAAATTCAAGAAATACTTTTTAAGTATTTTAGCGTAAACAAAAAAATTGTATAGAAATATAGTTTTTGCAAGATAAATTTTAAAATTTTATTTTTATTTAAATAAATCTTCCAATTTTTTCTAAGTATTGAGAATAGAACACACAACTAATAAAAAATTAAAATTTTCAAAAATAAGTTTTCAAGACTTTTTAGTTTTAAAAATAAGACTTTTGGTAAATAATCCATAAAAATTCATTATTTATCAAAATTTTACAAAAAAAAAAATATTTTCAAATAGAAATTCAATGATTCTATCACTATAAAAAATTTAGATAAGAATTTTGAATAGAAAGGTTGTACAAAAAATACTTTACATAGACATGATTCTTTTCAAAAAAAGAATATTTTAAAAATAGTTGTACTAACCTAGAAAATAAGATTGATTCTTCTCTTTATTCAAAATATAATGTTAATTCTCCAAAAAATCAGGTTTTTCAAAATACTTATTCGAAGAATTTTATATTTTAAATTATAGTTTTTCAATTAAAAATTAAAAAAATTAATTGAAAAAAATCTAAAAAAGTTAATATTAAGATATTTTTTATTCAAGCAACAATGGAAAAAAATTTAGCAATAAATGTTAATATTAAGCATACGAACTTAATTTCTCAAGTAAAATTAATATTCCTAAACATAAAAAATGTATAATCATTTATTTATACTAAGCAAGATTTTGAAATCCAAAATAAATTTTTACCTATAGAATTGATAAGAACTTTTTTTGGAACATATTTTTACAATATGTTTTTAATTGTATCCCTATGATATTTAAGATACCAATTTAAGCTTCTATAATTTCTCCAGATATTTTGATTAATACATGCAGAATTTTTTAATTTGGTCTTTAATTTTTTTATTTTTATCCTTTAATTTATCATGTATTTCTAAAGGACATGTATTTGCTAAAATTATTTTCAATTCTAAAATTTTCTTTTTCAAATTATTATTTTTAGACCTAAGTTTATATAATGATCTGGTTATTGATTTAATACCTAAATATAATTAGTTAGGAGATAGTAAACATACCTCACTTACCAGATCTGCTCTGAAGTTTATTTCTTCTTCCTCGCTGTAGCTTTCTTTTGAGGAGCCTCCCTCTTGATCTACGCTCTCCTCTTGGTGACTTGCCATCAGTGCAAGTCCAGCCTTGTAACGTCTGCCCCTCCTGCTAGTAGGGCGGGGTTACTTTACTTAACTATTGTTGGAACCCCGAGGTGTTTTGATGTGGTCAAACAAGTTAAGTTAGGTCCTGCGTTGTTTAACCCTTGTGTCTAAGTGTGCAGGAACTTAGGAACACAGGAAGTCGAGCGGAAGACGCGGCTAGCGAGAAGGACGGCACGGGAGAGAGCCGACGGGCTCGGTGCGTCCGAGGGACGAGGTGTCCGCGGAAGAGTACACCGGTGGACGAGAAGAACGTGCGCGGCGTTCGAGGGACGAGAAACCGGGAAGGAAGGCTGCTCGAGGAGAAGGCCGGAACATGGGTTCGGGTGAGCCCTATTCCGGATGGCCGAGATCACCCAAGCTAGTGGAGCCGGAACAGAAGACCCGGACCGAGACGAGCTGAACCGAAGCGGAGCGACCAGACGGAAAAAGTCAACCAGAGTTGACTTTTGGGGTCCGGGGCGCCCGGAATGATGTTTTTGACCAGATCGAGTCAAACTCGATCTGAACGTTGGGGGATAAAGTTTTATCCCCCCAGGGCGCCAGGCGCCCCGACCAAGGCTATAAATATAGCCTTGGTCCAGAAGCAAATCAATTAATCAGAACGACGAACTTGTAATCAACTTCTGTGTGCTTTACTTTTCTTCTTGTACGTTCAACGCTGTAAGAGGCTACTCCGCCCAGAGGAGAATCAGATAGTGCGCTTACATTCCTTGGATTAGCAATCCCCTGATTGCAAACCAAGTAAAACTCTGGTGTCTGTTTTTCTTTACTTAGTCTCTTTTATTTATTTATTACAAGTGTTCATTATATAGTTGAAATCCGAGAAAGGTTCGTGTTTTAATTTGTAGGGCAATTCACCCCTCCCCTCTTGCCGGCCTCCAAAGGGACCTACAAGTGGTATCAGAGCAAGGACGCTTCAGGAGGACTAACCGCCGATCGAAGCAACAAAGATGGCCGGACCAAGCATCGTTCCACCAAAATTCGAGGGGAACTTCACAGACTGGAAGCGTCGTATGGAGGTATTTCTAAAAACCGAGATTGAAATTTATTTTATTATGAAATACGGTTTTGTAGCTCCAACAAATCAGAACGGTGAAGAAAAAGAAGAAAGCAATTGGACAAAAAAAGAGCAGAATGAGTTCATAGCAAACAGTCGTGCGGAACATCACCTGCTAAGCGTATTACCGCCTCAGGAAGTAAACCGCATCGGAAGCTACTCATCAGCTGAAGAACTTTGGAATAAGTTTCTAGAACTCCACGAAGGCACATCCGATGCGAAGCTCGCTAGAAGGGACATCCTCCGAAACAAACTAATGAACATTCGCTTGGAGAAAGGTGAGAAAGTAGCCGGTCTATATGCAAAGGTAAAAGAACTAGTTACTGGTCTCGAGAACCTCGGTGAAAAGGTAACAAATCGGGACGCCTTACGCTACGCACTCAACGCCTTTCCCAGAACTCCAGAGTGGACGTCAATCATCGACGCCTACTACATCTCAAAGGACCTGGAGGTAAGTACATTAGAGGAATGTTTTTCTACTCTTGAATTACACGAAACTAGATGTGCAGGAACGACAAAGGATACAACCCAGACTATAGCGCTGAACACAACTCAGAAGGATGAACTCAAGTCAGACTCCGAAGACGATCAAGAAGCGCACATGGTAAGAAATTTTAAAAAATTCTTTAGGTCTAATAAATTTAAAATGCAGAATAAAAAGAATCAAAAAGGAGGAAGAAAGGTACGATGCTACCAGTGTCAGAAGGAGGGACACATAAGAGAAGACTGCCCAGAACTCAAAAAGGACAAAAGGAAGTCTCCCAAGAAACACAACATAAAAGCAACTTGGGATGACACTTCTTCATCTGAATCAGAAGCTCAAGAATACGCCGGGATAGCACTGATGGCAAGCTACGATGGACAAAGTATATCAGAATCGAGCAACGATGAAGAGGGAGCGATCTCGGATGAAGGCAGCGAAGCAGGGGGAGATTCAGGCTTTAAGTCTGACATGGTAAGTGAGGTATGCCTCTTACCCCCTGATCAACTTTACTCTGGCATTAAGGCAATGACTAAATCCATGTATAAATTAGAAAAAGAAAATGCCAAATTAAAAAATGAAATTTTGGAAACAAAAGGAATTTTAGCAAAATCATGTCTAATAGAGGATTTTGATAAATTGAAAATTCACAATGAAAAACTAAAAGAAGAAATAGAAAGATTGAAAAAATATAAAAGTTCAAATATTTCTACTTTTAGAAATTATAGAGGTTTAAATTGGTATTATAGATTTCATCAAAGTCAAATTAGAAATATATCAAAAATCTATGTACCTAGGAAATACTTGGTTAACCCTGTAGGTAGGAACCTCTACTGGGTTCCAAAAACCTGTTTAATTTAACTTAGCATTTTCAGCAAGGAAATTAAACGACTAATTTCATTATGAGGCTTTGTCTAAGGAAGTGGTTGTTGCTCCAATAACCAAGAAGGCCTAGTGCCTCGCCACGACCTGGAAGCCAAGTATCGAAATGAAAAGTTTAATTGACTAACTGAAAAAGCATTAATTTAATTTACCTAATGCTTTAAAAGAGTTATTCAATTTATATAATTTATAATAATTTTTTTTGAAATTAATTTTTTTTTTAATTGACTTAGAAAATTTCTGAAAATTATTGACTTAGAAATTTTCTGAAAATTGACTTAGAAATTCTTTTTGGAAATTGACTTAAATCTTTTTAAATTAACTTAGATATTTTTTTAACTTAGGAATTTTTCTATGAATACTGTCTTAGACATTTTTCTTTGAAAATTGCCTTAGAAATCTTTTATAAAAATTCACGTTAAAATTTTCTGAATATTGACTTAGAATTTTTTTTACTAAATATTCTCTTTTGAAACATTGCCTTAGAAATTAATATTAATTGCCTTAAAAAGTTTTATGAAAATTCACTTAAATTTTTTTTTACCTTAGACTTGTTTAAAGAACCCTATTTTTAATGTGATCAAGAATGTTAAGTCTAGGGGGAGGTATATAAACTTTTTTATGAAATATCTTTGGACTTAATTACAAATAAATTGTTTTTATTGCATCTGTTTTACCCTAGCTTAACTTGGGTTGCTCACATCAAAAAGGGGGAGATTGTTGGAACCCCGAGGTGTTTTGATGTGATCAAACAAGTTAAGTTAGGTCCTGCGTTGTTTAACCCTTATGTCTAAGTGTGCAGGAACTTAGGAACACAGGAAGTCGAGCGGAAGACGCGGCTAGCGAGAAGGACGGCACGGGAGAGAGCCGACGGGCTCGGTGCGTCCGAGGGACGAGGTGTCCGCGGAAGAGTACACCGGTGGACGAGAAGAACGTGCACGGCGTTCGAGGGATGAGAAACCGGGAAGGAAGGCTGCTCGAGGAGAAGGCCGGAACATGGGTTCGGGTGAGCCCTATTCCGGATGACCGAGATCACCCAAGCTAGTGGAGCCGGAACAGAAGACCCGGACCGAGACGAGCTGAACCGAAGCGGAGCGACCAGACGGAAAAAGTCAACCAGAGTTGACTTTTGGGGTCCGGGCGCCGGAAGTTTTTGACCGGATCGAGTCAAACTCGATCGAACGTTGGGGATAAGTTTTATCCCCAGGGCCCCCTTCCAGGCGCCCCGACCAAGGCTATAAATATAGCCTTGGTTCAGAAGCAAATCAATTAATCAGAACGACGAACTTGTAATCAACTTCTGTGTGCTTTACTTTTCTTCTTGTACGTTCAACGCTGTAAGAGGCTACTCCGCCCAGAGGAGAATCAGATAGTGCGCTTACATTCTTTGGATTAGCAATCCCCTGATTGCAAACCAAGTAAAACTCTGGTGTCTGTTTTTCTTTACTTAGTCTCTTTTATTTATTTATTACAAGTGTTCATTATATAGTTGAAATCCGAGAAAGGTTCGTGTTTTAATTTGTAGGGCAATTCACCCCTCCCCTCTTGCCGGCCTCCAAAGGGACCTACAACTATTTGCGGAAACATTCATGCATATTAAAATTTCTCTCTAAAGTAAAAAACAACGGAAGTATCATGAAGTCATGCGGAACACTGACATAGATAAACTTAGTTCATGTCAACATAAATAAAAAAAATAACATAAGCAGGTCTCTTATTTTGTCTTAGCCGAGCCACCACCACACACATCTCCTGCCTCTCCTGCGGCTCCCCTAGTTCATCCATTCTTTGCCCTTATCTGTGGTACAAGGAAAGTAAGCTATAAGCACACAGGCTTAGTAAGATCCTTTTCTACTCACAAAAATCATATATCAAAGCATAATCACATAAGCATAGGACAATGGAAACATAATCATCTAACATCATATTGTGAAAACATAGCATCATAACACATCATCTCATAAAGATCATCATGCTATATCATATCGTAAATCATAAGAGCATCATGTTATATAAATCATAAGGGCATAGTATATCATAAAGAAATATCATGATGTGTCATATCATCAATAAAAGAACATCATGTCATACAAATCATAAAAGCATATCATATCATAAATCATAAGAGCATCATGTCATATAAATCATAAGTCATAGCATATCATGTCATAAATCATATCATGCAAGATGTCTTTTAAAACATGTGTCATGTCATATGCAAGATGTCTTAAAACATATCATATAGTACTTGAACATAATATCATCATGAGGGCCCGGCACATATATACATAAATGTGCGCAATCCCTAGGACAGGGTAGCTAGCCCCGAACCTACTAGGGATCTAGGTCCGTACTACAACCGTCGACCTAGGAGCGTACTAAGGAGCCCATCCCTTTACTAGACCCGTTCATAGTCCGTCGGCCTAGGGGCGCTTATGGAGCCCACCCTTGGTACAAGCCATACAAAGTAAAATAGCATATCATGGTTCATGTCATAACATAGCATATCATATCTTATCATATCATGAAGAGTGCTCTTAGTCCCCAAGGGGAAGCAACTCTTAGGCCTTCACTTATCATATCATAAAGAGTGCTCTTAATCCCAACAAAAAGGGAAGCAACTTTTAGGCCTTTGCTTATCATATCATAAAGCATGCATACTTGGGCACATAGCACATCATAAGAGACATTATTATGCATGGATCATAAGAATACATAAATGAGCATATTATTTGTCATATCATAAAGCATGCATACTTGAGCACATAGCACATCATAAGAGACATTATCATGCATGGTTCATAGGTATACATAAATGAACACATCACCTATCATAGAAAAGACATAATCATGCATGGAATCATTAAATAACATCTCTTAATTCATAACGTAGCATGTGAGGCACATCTAGGCTCCTAAACCCATCATGGCCGAAAGTTCAAAGAGTATGAACTTAAACTCTAAATAACATACAAGCATAAGAATCTCATGTTAACTTTATATCATATCATATCATAAGGAAAGTCACAATCATGTTAATCCAATTTTTAAGCTTTCCTAGGTCTTGATCCTTATCATGGCCGAAAGTTCATGAAGAAGGAAAATAAGCTCCAAACAACATACAAGCATAAATATCAAGCTAACTTCACATCACATCATAAGGAAAGTCATAAGCATGTTAATCCAATTTTTAAGCTTTCCTAGGTCTCTAATTTGATCATGGCCGAAAGTTAATGAAGAAGAAAAATAAGCTCTAAACAACATACAAGCATGAATATCAAGCTAATTTCATATCATATCATAAGGGGATCCATGAGCATGCTAGATTTAATTTTAAGCTTCCTTGAACCCTAGTAATGTTCATGGCCGAAAGTCTCATGGAGAGGAAAAATAAGCTCTAACAACATACAAGCATAAAAATCTAGCTAAATTCATATCATATCATAAGGGGATTCATGAGCATGCTAGATTTAATTTTAAGCTTCCTTGAACCCTAGTAATGATCATGGCCGAAAGTTTCATGAAGAGGAAAATCAAGCTCTAAACAACATACAAGTATAAATATTTAGCTAAATTCATATCATATCATGAGGGGATCCATGAGCATGCTAGATTTAATTTTAAGCTTCTTTGAACCCTAGAGATGATCATGGACGAGTTTCATGAAAAGGAAAATCAAGCTCTAAACAACATACAAGCATAAATTTCTAGCTACATTCATATCATATCATAAGGGGATCCATGAGCATGCTAGATTTAATTTTAAGCTTCCTTGAACCTAGAAATGTTCATGGCTGAAACTTTATAAAGAAGGAGATCAAGCTCTAAATAACATACAAGCATAAATATCTAGCTAAATTCATATCATATCATATCATAAGGGGATTCATGAGCATGCTAGATTTAATTTTAAACTTCTTTGAACCCTAGAAATGTTCATGGCCGAAACTTTATAAAGAAGAAGATCAAGCTCTAAACAACATACAAGTATAAATATCTAGCTAAATTCATATTATATCATAAGGGGATCCATGAGCATGCTAGATTTAATTTTAAGCTTCCTTGAACCCTAGTAATGATCATAACCGAAACTTCAAGGAAGTGATCCTAGGTTTTTAAGAATTCTAACCTCATGGAAAATACGTAAACAACTTGTACCACAGGTGAGAGGATACTTACTTCCTTTCGCTTGTTGTTCCTAAAGAAAGTGGTACCCTTGTGAGGAGGAAGAAGGAGCTTCTCTTCCTAGTTCTCCCTTTTGTTTTCTCTTTCTTGTAAGGAGTAAACCTTGAGACTCCTTCTTAGGAATTAGTTTTCTTAGAGAGAAAACCTTAGCTTGGATTTTGGAAATGAGGGAGAGAGAGGTTTAGGTTTCGGTGGAGAAGGAAGGAGGAGAAAGAAGGAGGAGGAAGAAGAAGGAGGAAGAATTAACAAATTTTTCTTTCCCTTTTCTTCTCTCATTCCTATTTATTCCCCATGTAAATGAAACATGTCCTCATTCATCCCCTTAACTCCCCTATCTCTTCACTCTCTTAATTCCCATGAAATTAGAGGAAAGGAAGGAAGGAGGGCAACTTGGCTTTTGCTTGCTTCTTTCCTTAACCAAGAGGAAGAGGAGGTAAGCTACTTGATTTTCTCTTGTTCCTTTACTTAACTATATTCTTTATTTTAACTACAATTTCCATTCTTTTCTATTCATATATCATTCATCACCCTAGTGGTTATCATACCCCAATTTAACTCTATCATTTGTGGGAGGTTCAAGGTTCAAACCTTAACCTCACTTTCTTTTTATTTCATTTTGGTTTCTATTTCCATTACTCTTTTTCTTTTATTCTAAAAGAAAAATACTCATAGGTATAGCTTATCATTTCGTGGGTGTTACAAGCGTACTCCTCCAAATTAGATTCTGATGATGACTCATCCCAAGTCGCATTCAAGGTCTTGTGCTTTGTTGTGCTTGGTCCATTCTTGTTATCCTTCTTCTTCATCTTTGGGTAGTCCTCCTTGATGTACCCCTCTTTATTACAGTTATAGCATTTTATCTTCCTTGATCTTCTTTTCTTCACCTGCACTTGATTAAATTTACTAGATCTAAAAAAATTTCTTAAATTTCCTTATCATATATGTTGATTCGTCATCGTTAAGAGAAGTGTCGGCGTCTGATTCATCCTTCTTGGTTTTTAGAGCAATATTATTTGATTTTTCTATTTCTTGAGTATCTTCATAACGAGACTCATGAAGTTCAAATATAGAAAATAAACTTTCAAGCGTATTTATCTCGAGGTCCTTAGAGATGTAGTAAGCATTTACTAAGGTTGACCACTCTTGAGTTCTCAGAAAGACGTTAAGTGTGTACCTTAAAGAGTCACGATTGTTACATTTTCTCCGAGATTATAGAGCTAGGTGATCAGATCTTTGATCCTTGCATGGAGTCAAGCTACCTTTTCTTCCTTGTTCATCCGGAGGTTCATTAGTTGGCTTCGGAGGATGTTCAGCTTTGCTAGTTTAGCTTTCAAAGTACTCTCGTGAAGCTCTAGGAATTTTTTCCAAAGATCTTTAGTGGAGTCGTAGCTTCCGATCCGGCTGATCTCATGGGGCGAAAGAACACTAAGCAGATGGAACTCTACTTTTCCATTAGCCACAAACTTAGCTTGTTCCTTCTTAGTCCACATGTACTCTTCTTTCTCAGCTCTGTGTTGATCTTTAGGTTCTACAAAACTGTATTTTATAATTAATAAGATTTCAAAATCAATCTTGAAAAATATCTCCATGCGCTTTTTACATGTTGTGAAGTCTCCGTCAAATTTAGGCGGATAGATGTTGGATCCGACCATTTCTTTTTCTTGGAATGGAGGCTAGTCTTGCTAAAGTCAGCCTGACTCTAATACCAATTGTTTGTCCTCCGTCAACCGGCAAAAGGGGGTGAATTACCTTGAAAAAGCAAACAGACCTTTCTCATTCTTTTGAAATAATTTAGACAAACACTTGTATAAAAAGAAATAATGAACTAATTAATAAAAGACAGAGACACAGAAATTTACTTGGTTTGTAATCAAAAGATTACTAATATAAGACTATGAAAAGCTTACTAGAATTCTCCTTTCGGTTGAGTAGCATCTTACAAACGTTGACAGCTTATAATTAAAGTAGTAGAACAAAAAATGAATTCATGTACAAGTGATGATCTGAACTACTAAGACTAGGGCTCTATTTATAGTCTATTAGTCGAATCTGATCATTTGCTGATGTAGCAGCTATGGGGGCCTGGAAGGGCTTCGTGCGTGGATAAAACTTTATCCATGTCGTAACAGTTCACAATGACTCAATTTGGATAAACCTTATCTGGTTCAGATGGCTGGATGCAGCTAACACGTTACCGCTCAATAGCACGTGGAGGAGGTGCCCTAGGCTGGCCCAGGAGGTCTAGGCGCCTGGACCAATTCAAGCGCCCAAACCGTCCGAGCACCTAGAATTAGTCCGGGCATCTAGATAGTCGGCATGGTGTTGACTATTTGGTTTCTCCTCCGTTCTGACTCTATTTACTTGGGTGATTTCAGCCATCCAGAATAGTGCTCATTCAAACCCATTTTCTGGCCTTCTCCTCGAGCAACCTTGTGCTCTAGCTTCTCATGCCTCAAAAATATTGTGTGCTTCCTTCTTGTTTCCAACGTACTCTCCCACAGTTCCAATTGTCCCTCGGATGCACCAAGTCCGTCGACTCTCTCCTATGTCATCCTTCTCGCTAGCTGCGTCGTTTGCTCGACTTCTTGTTCTCCTAAGTTTCTGCACACTTAGACATAAGGTATCAAGCATCAACATGACCTAACTTAACTCGATTCACCACATCAAAATTACCTCAGGGTACCTACATAAAATGCACCATTTTGGAGAATCGATCGACAACCACCATAACAATCATTATTTCTTTGTGTATGAGGCAATCCGACCACAAAGCTCATATTAAAATCTTCCCAATAGGACTTGTTGATACTAGTAATGGTGTGTATAACCTAGTGTTTTGGCCATGACTCTTGGCAATATGATAAATTATGCACCTTTTAATGCAATGTTTGACATCTCAGTTCATTCGTGGCCAATAAAAATTTTCTTGAATAAGTGTAAGAGTCTTGTCTCTACCAAAATGTCTAGCAAGACATCCATTGTGATCTTCATTGATAATTGCATGCCTTATGGAACAATCAGGAATACATAAACATTTGTCTTGAAGAGAAATCCATCATAAATAAAAAAGAGTTTGAATGGAGCTTTCAAGCATTCTTCCCAAATATTGCCAAAATATAGATCATTGCAGTAGAGATCTTTGACCACCTCAAAACCAACTATTTTTAATTGCAAAATAAACAACAAAGAGTGTCGTCGGCTAAGGGCGTCCACCACACGATTAAGAACACTAGACTTGTGCTTGATAACAAAGTTGAAGGCTTGTAGAAACTCAACTCATTTAGCATGATGCGGGTTCAATTTTCATTGAGTGTTCAAATATTTTAAAGCTTCATGATCCGAGAAAAGAACAAACTCCTTGTGTAGGAGATAATGTTGCCAATGATTCAACGCTCGAAAAATAGCAAAAAACTATTGGTGCAGTGAGCACCAGATGATCGAACCTGAGTTTTGATTATGGCAAAGGGTTCAAAGTTAAGCTGTGGTATTATCTAACAAGGTTCATGGAGCTTGCAGGAAAGTCCTAAGTGATACTTAGGCAAAAGTCCTAGCTGCAGTTAGGCAAGGTGAAAACCCTAGGGGGGGTAACCCTAGGTGAAGGGAAAAGCCTAAGGGGGGGTAACCTTAGGTCATAGGGGGTGGTAACCCTAGGTGGAGAAAAACCTTAAGGGGTGGCAACCTTAGGTCCTAGGGGGCAGTAACCCTAGGTGGAGGAAAATCCAAAAGGGGAGGTAACCTTAGGTCTTAGGGGGTGGTAACCCTAAGTGGAGAAAAACCCTAGGGGGTGGTAACCCTAGGTCCTAGGGGGTGGTAACCCTAGGCGAAAAGTCCAGTCGGTCTGGAGGACCGGACTGGCATCAGGTAATCTCTCCTGACGGGAGTAGGTGAGGACGCGTTCCCCGGAAGAGGGAACAGTAGGCGTCGGTTCGACCTAGGGTTTCCGGTAGGAAATTCGAAGTCAGAATCGGACAGTCCAGAGACTGTCAAAATATTCTATTCATATTATTGTTTTGTGTTAACTTTGTTTTGCAGGGTAGTTTTGGGACTAACATACTTTGCAGGTACAAAAGAGCACCTTAAGCCTTGGATGAACAGTGTCCAAGGCGCCTCCATGGATCTTGGAGGCGCCTCGGGTGCAGAATGTGAGCTAGTCGCGAAGCAGTGCTAGAGGCACCTTGGATGAAGCTGGAGGCGCCTTAGACCAAGGCTTGGAGGTGCCTTGGAGTGGCTTGAAGGCGCCTTCAAGCTGATAAGGTGCGACGAGTTCAGCAGTGATCCACACGGGTGACTCGGAGGACTAGAAACACCTTAGATGGTCTTGGAGGCACCTCCAACAGGCTTTAAAAGGAGGCTTCGAACAGCAGGTTGAATCATCAATTAAAAAGCTATCCTTTGACTGTTGGCTGCTCAAGAGACGATCCTGAAGTGTTGTAGCTACGCCCTGACAACCAGGAGCTGCGATTATACTATTCTTTGTTGTCGGTATCATTATTTCTAAGTACTCTTAGTTGTAATCTCAAATTGTACTGAATTTACAATACTATAGTTGTTGCCCACCGAAAGCGATCAACGATCGCGGGCCTTGGAGTAGGAGTTGTCATAGGCTCCGAACCAAGTAACTCATTGTGTCTCTCTGTGTGATTATTTTATTTCCGCTGCTAACTCTCGAACGTTTTACGATTCTAAAACGAGTGAAAGCCACGAGCACTATTCACCCCCTTCTAGCGCTTCTCGATCCAACAAGAACTCCTTGTCACAGGTAGAATAATTACATCGAGAATGATTCAATGTTTCACTAAAGAAAGCAATGGGCTTACCTTCTTGGCTCATAACACCTCCAATTCCCACATTTAAAGCATCTCAATCTACTTCAAAAACTTTATCAAAATATAGTAGTTGTAATATTGGAACTTCTGTAACCTTTCTTTTAAGAACTTCAAAGCTTTGTTGTGCCTCCTCCGTCCATTTGAAATTGCCACCTTTCAAACATTCAGCTATAGGGGCAATAATACTACTAAAATTTTTAATAAACCTGTGATAGAATGATGCTATGCCATGAAAACTTTGAATGCCATGGAGCAACTTAAGAGTTGGCCAACTTAGAATCGCTTTAATTTTGTTCTCATCCATCTTGATGCGATCTGAGGAAATCACATAGCCCAAGAAAACTAAACTTTTGTGAAGAAATTACACTTCTTCAAGTTAGCGAACAACTTTTGCTCCCGTAGAAAATGAAAAATCTGTCGAAGATGGTCTAAATGTTCTTCTAGGCTAGCATTGTACACAATAATGTCATCAAAATAGATAATGACAATTTCCCAATGAATGGTTTAAAAATATGATTCATAAGACACATAAAAGTAGAAGGAGCATTAGAAAAATCAAATGGCATAACCAACCATTCATAAAGATCACTCCTTGTTTCGAAGGTACGTAGATTTCCATTCATCTCCTAATCTCATATGAATTTGATGATAACCACTCTGAAGGTCAAATTTGGAACTACTATTGAACCCATAAAGTTGTCGAAAAGATTATCTAGGCGGGGAATAGGAAAGCAATATTTGATAGTTATTTTGCTCACCATTCTACTATTAATATACGTGCGCTATGAACCATTTTTTTTAGTACAAAAAGGGTTGGAACAACACAAGGGCTCTTGCTTTCTTGGACAAGTCCTTTAGCCAAAAGGTCCTCAACTCGTCTTTGTAACTCTTCATGTGCCTTAGGACTCATTCTATAGGATGCCTTATTTGGAATTGAGGCACCAGGGTTTAAATCAATGCAATGTTGAATATTTCGCATTGGTGGAAGTCCTAGAGGAATCTCTTCAAGCACCACATCTTGAAATTCTTGAAGAAGAGGTTGAACTTGTGCAGGGATAGTATGACCTTCTTCATTCTCTTCTAACACTACTAATGCAAATGTCTCAACATATTCACAAATTGCTTTTTCCACTTGAGACTAGGAGAATAAAATATTTCCATCCCCTTTTGAAGGTTTAGGAATACTTTCCACTATAGTTGGCTCCAAAATAATCTTCTTACCATCTTTAATAAAAGTGTAGGTATTCTTGAAGTCATCATGATGAGTTTTCCTATCAAATTTCCAAGGTCTACCAAGATGCAAATGACAAGTATCCATGGGAATAACATCACACCAAACTTCATATTTATACTTATTGCCAATAAAAAATTGAATAAGACATCTTTGATTTACCTTCAAGTCATTACCTTTTCAAAGCTATGATAGCTTGTAAGGTTGAGGATGATCTTCAGTTTTAATTTCAACTTGTCCACTATTGTGGTAGCCACAATATTCTCACCACTTCCTCCACCAATTATGATATTGCATACTTCACCATGGGAAGTACACTTAGTGTGAAAGATATCGTTGCGAAGCCATGATGGAGCATTGACATGAGTAGTATTAAGGGTACGTCGTACCACCAAAGGTTCTCCATGATCTTCATAAGTAATGTCTTCTTCTTTATCATATTCATCACAGATAGGTGCTGCCTCATGAGGTTCATCCTCATCTTCTTCCTCAATAGAGTAATAATCCTGGGATTTGGACAATCTGCAGTGAACTTTCCAAAACCTCTGCATTTGAAACATACCTTTGATTGTTCGGGTCATTTGGTTTAGCAAAACCTGCATTATTATCCTTTCTTGCAACAACCTTTTGATTTGCCTCTTTTGATGTTGTCATGTTCTTTAAAGTAGAGGCACTCCCTCAGTTAGAAACACTACCGCTTGAAGAGAAATGACTACCAAATCATTTTGTTGTTTTCCCACCTTGAGAGCCAACTTACATACAACATTATAAGTCTAATATGGTTGTAGCTGGCACTACAACAAATGTGACTTTCCATAACATGTCATCAACGATGCAAGGTTAGGGCATACTGTTAATAATAGTTTTTACAGCACGCATAATAAAGTGCATTGTGGATAATATTATATTTATACAAATAACGACGTGTAGAAAAAGTACGCTGCCAATACAATTTTTATGGTGGGAAGAGTGTGCTATTAAAACTTAATATTAACAACTTGCAAAGTACACTGTTAATATTATTGTATTTGTATTATTTATGACATAAAAAAAATACACGCTACCGATAATTAACAGTGTGTTTGCATGCTTAATAATTTTTAAAAATTTATAAAATTTTAAATCCCCTAAGCCCTTCGCAAAGCCCCAAAAAAAATTTCCCCCCAATCCTCGTGAAAACCCTCTTCCATCGAAAAGTCTCTCTGTGAACCGCCCATCTGTGAAAACCATCTTGTCTTCACCCCCTCTTCTCCACGAAAACCCTCTACTCTACACCCTCTTCTCTGCAAAAACCCTCCTCAACCTCCTTAAAAACCCTCCTCCGTCCTCCACAAAACCCTCCTCCGTCCTCCTTTTCCCTCCAAAATCTTTTTGCAATAAATCCTAAACCCTAAATTCTCTCTCCACCGAACATCTCCGCCCAAGCCCTCTCCGACGAACCCCTCTCCTCTTCACGAAATCCATCTCCACCATTGAACCCACCTTTCATCTTTCTCAGGTTGGATTTTTTTTTGTTTGCTTTTATTTTTCTTTTATTAGATTGCTCAATGATTTCTTACCATATGATTAATCACGTCCTTGAGCTTGTCCCTTTTCAACAGCCAGTTTAGTAGATAGGAGAAAGTCCAACATACCTAAAGATAAGTAGAATGCATGTGTATAACCCTTGATAACTTTAAACTTGACAAAAAAAAATCATGAAAAGAGATATAAATGTTGGTGCGGTTAGCACTAACGGTATAACCCAGATTTTAATGAAGACAAAATAAGTTAAGTTAGTTTTGTTGTTAATCTAATACTCTGACCGAGTGTGCAGGAGAAGCCCAGACAGGTCGATGGGCTGACCGGATGTCTGGCACAAAGCCCAGCTAGGTCAACGAGTCGACCGGATAGTTGGCACGAAGTCCAAACAGGTCGACGAGCTGACCGGACGTTTGGCACGAAGTCCAGCTAGGTCGACGGGCTGATCGGATAGCTGGCGTGAAGTCCAGACAGGTCGAAGGGCTGACCGAACGTTTGGCAGGTAAGTAAAGGTAAGTCACTAGAGTTGAGTGACTGGGAGGACGCGTTCCTAGGAAGGGAACTTAGGCGCCGATCCGACTTAGAATCATTTCGGAACTCTAAGTCGAGATCGTGACTAGATTCCGGTCTCGAAAAGACGGAATCTAAGTCATACTCTTTTTCTGTTAAACTATGAATTGTGCTAATAATCTGTTTTGTAGGGTATAATTGCCTTGGACTAACGTGTTTCTTGTAGGAAGGAGTCTGCTGGAAAACTTGGGTCCGGGCGCCCGGGAGGTACCCAGGCGCCCGGAGGTCCGGGCACCCGGGAGGTACCCGAGCGCTCGAAGGCAAAGTTTTATACCCTTCACGTCAACGCCACATGGAGGCTCCCGGTTGGGTCAGCTGCGTCACACCAGGGTGCCCTGAAGGTTCCAGGCGCCCCCGAACCTCCTATATAAGGAGGGTCAAGGCTGAAGCTCCAAAAACAACTAAGAATTCACTCTCCTATGCTCCTGCAATGCTACGAAGCTCTCCGACAACGCGCTTTCCTTTTCAGTTCTTACTTTCTGTCGGTATTTTTTTTTAATAATTCCTGTATTCAATTCTTGTAATCATTTTTTGAATTATTAGTGAATTGCCCATCGAAAGTACCCTTGTGTGCGAGCCTTGGAGTAGAAGTCGTCAAAGGCTCTGAACCAAGTAAAAAGAACTTGTGTTAGCCTTGCAATTATTTTCCTTATTCTTTTCCGCTACTTAACTCGCTTTGAAATTTTTGTTATCAATATTCACCCCCCCCCTCTATCGATTCTTCACGATCCAACAAGTGGTATCAGAGCAGGTACCGATCTGATTTGGTGCAACCACCAATCAGACAAGGGGGTGATCCGTTTTAAATTCTTTTCTTTTTGGCTTTCAGTTTTTCGTACAATTCCAAACTGGTATTCTTACCTTTTTGGAAATTTCTTTCCGTTGTAATTAAATCTAAATTGGTGCAACACCAATTTAGTTATTTTTTTTCTTCCCACACTACTAATCCAAGACCAAGTCTTGGAACCTCTCTTGTTTGTTCTCCTGTGTGCAGATTAAAATGTCGTAGCTTGAGGGCTTCAGCACAATGCGACCTCCCCTGTTCAACGGGGATGATTTCCCGTACTGGAAGAAGCGGATGGAGGTGTATCTCAAGACGGATTTCGGCCAGTGGCTTAGCGTCACAAAAGCCTACAAACCTCCAGTTGACAACTCTGGAAATCTGCTTGATCCAGAACAATGGACGTCAGACATAAAGAAGAAAGTGTCAACGGAGAACAAGGCGATCAACACGCTACAATGTAGACTAACGAGGGAAGAGCTGAACTGGGTAGGACCGCATCAGAATGCGAAAGAACTCTGGGACAAGCTAATCGAGCTACACGAAAGAACCAACGACGCAAAGGTAACGAAACGAGATTTGCTTTTAAATAAAATATTTAATATAAAAATGCAGGAAGGAGAAATGGCGAGTCATCTTCACACGAGGATCAAGGACATCCTCAATGGGCTTCATGCGATAGGCCACCAGATGGATAACAGAGACTTGATAAGGTACACATTAAACGCATTCCCACGCAATAGTTTGTGGGCATCCATCGTGGATGCCTACAAAATTTATAAAAACTTATCTAAACTAAAATTAGATGAACTTTTTTGTGAATTAGAACTACACGAACAAACTAATGCTGAATCCGAGAAAGGTATAACTTTGCTTGCAGGTTCCTCCAAGGAAAAGAAAAACAAGCCTGAACCTGAAGAAGATTCTGACCAGAACTCCGAAGATGAAGAACACTTGGTGAACCTAGTAAGGAAGATGTTCACCAGGAAGAAAAGCAGCTTCAGCAAGAAGGATCTTTAGAAGATCAACACTCCAACCGAATCGAGGAACGTGACGTGCTTTGGATGCAACAAAAAGGGGGGCACTACAAGAATGAGTGTCCGAGATCGAAGAACGACAAAATGAAACCCACAAAAAAGAAGGCCCTCAAACCAACGTGGGACGACTCATCTTCGGAAGAATCGGAGGACGAAGATTAGAAGAACCAGAGTTACCTCGCGCTGATGGCTCGCAAAGCAGAGTCGAAGGACGAATCGGAAGACAGGTCTGAACCCGAATCGAGCCACAAGTCCGTACTCGTTTCCGAAGGTTGCGAAGAGGTATACTTTAATTTGAACAAAAAGTTTTTTAAAATTATTTTGTGTTTAAATAATAAATTAATGAAAATCGAAAAAGAAAATAAATTGCTCCTTGAGGAAAATCAAAACCTCAAGGAACAAATCACAAATAATAAACCAACTCAAGATCTAACACTTGAGGAGGAGAATTCATCATTAAAATTAGAAATTAACAATTTAAAAGGTATGTTAGAAAAATTTACTACAAGATCAAAAAATTTAGACTTAATCTTAAATAATCAAAAAGCAAGTTACAACAAAACTGTTAGTTAGAGCCCTAGAGCCAATCATTTGATGATTGTATTATGGACTTGTTGTATCATATTTTTATATAAATAAAGGCATTTATTTTTTTGGTTATTATACTTGTATTAGTGCCAAATAAACTAAGTATAATAGCATCCTTGAGTAGAAGGTTCTTACCTATATCAATCGATTGGTTGAATCAATAGTGAGATGATATAGGGAACACTACTCTTAATCATTTCTAGTCGAGTATTAACATTCAGGGACAATGTTAATGCAATAAGACTAGCATGTAGGTCAACTCGATGACTTGATCTCACAAGTCATAGATATAGATATATCCAGTTGACACATGGGTATGCATTGGAGAATGTATACTGAATGACCCGCCATGAAAAAGTATCATGGATCGTTATATGAGTGTCATATACTACTAGTCCTTGGACCTGAAGTCACCATAGATCCCTACATAAGGAGTTATGTACTTTGGTTTCGTCAAACGTCACCCGTAACTGGGTGGACTGTAAAGGCGATTACTGGGTATGTAACGAATTATGCAGAGGGATGTGAGTGATGTAGATGAGATCTATCCCTCCTATATGACGGGAGCGACATCGATATTCTTGATAGAGTGAGACCACGAAGTGCATGACCATGCCCAAATGAGTCAATATGAGATATTGAGCTCATTTGATTTAGTGAGTCTACTTAGAGATCAAGATTTAGATTGGTCAGAGGATGACACGGTCTATGCCTCACATTGATCAATCTAGATGTCTAGGATAGAAGGACACTTGTCATATATTGTGAGGAGTCACAATTAGTATTCACAAGGTGATGTTGGATCTCAACATTCTTGTAACTTGGGTAGTAATGATGTGTTGCTAGATACCGCTCATTACTTATGCTTCTAAATGGGTTTAGGGGCATTGCCAACGTTACAAGAACCTATAGGGTCACACACTAAGGACAATTAGATGGAGATTAGGTTCATATGATGAACCAAGAGGATTAGATTCATGTGATGAATCAAATTAGATTAAGAGTAATCCTAATTGGGCTAATTGAGTTGGACTCAAGTTGATTCTTGTGTTCAATGAGTTTAATTTAGATTATGACTCATGAATCAATTTAATTAAATGAATTAGATTCATTATATTAAATTGGCTTGAATTAGATGGTTGGATTAGATCAACCATGAGAGAGATTAAGTCAAATTTGATTTGACTTGAGAGGAAGATGAAGAGTCAAGTTTGACTTGACTATTTGCCACCTCATTTGTGAGTTGGCATTAAGTGGCCAATAATGGTGTTACACATCATCATGTTTAGCACATGTTTGTGCCACCTCATGGAGGTTACAAATCTCTTTAATGGCCACATTAAATGAGAATGGGGGTTTCAATTCCCATTGTGGCTGACCACTTATGGTGTTGAATGAGATTGAATTTTATTCAAGGGCATTATTCATTCCATCTTCTTCCTTGCTCTCTCTTCTTGCTCTCCCTCTCCTCCTCTTGTCGTGACTGATCAAGGGTGCTAGCACACCTTTGTTTAGTTTTTCTCCACCCATTTGTTCGTGTGGATACTTCTAGAGGATCGTACGCTTGACGATCTCGAGATCTGGCACTTCCTTGGACGAGCGGGATTCGTAAAGGGCATGCATCAAGGGTAATTCCTTCTTCTAGTTTAGAACTAGCATAAAACTCGTACTCGTAATGTTTTTCGAAAGTTTTACTTCGCACGGATCCGGTGGCATGGGGGTTTCGAGGTTTCCGTGACGCGAAAAAGCAGTTTTCACGGCTCGAAAAACCCAACAAAAACCGGACTTGGCTATAAGTCAAGTTTAAATAAAACATTTAATTCATTAATAACCCAACACAAACCAACAAGAAAAGCTTGGGTTCCGAAAGTGTGCTTAACCACGCAAGTAGGACTTAACCAATATTACATACCTAAAAATAAAATATATTACGTAAAGTCAAATAAACCAAATCAAAAACCACAATACAAACCTAAACCAAAAAACTTAAAATCTAAACATTCTAAAACTAACCAAAACTTAGACAATCATCAAGTAAATTATAACTATAAAAGAAATAGACATAAACCTAGAACGAAAAATTAAAAAGGCCAATAATTCAGGGGGAGGCTCCAGAATAGCTGACACCTCCAAAACTAACCTACCTAGAAGGGTAACCCAAACTAATCTACCCGGCAGGGTACTCAAGGACTAATTAGAAAGGGATTCAAGATTAACTTGAAAATTGGTACTGGTGAAATTTTTGATGATAATACGTTAGGGAAGCATAGTCTATGCATGTCTAGGAAGATATGACTTCGACTTGGTGTATTTGGCTAAGTGAAACTGACCGAAGCTACCCTTTATGGATCATAACCAGTTAGACCAAGGTTTTGTACTAAGTCCAGTGGATAGGACTATTTGGAAAACCTCAAAGGCATGGTTACTCTAATGATGTCCAAGTGACTCACCATAGCCCAGAAGTTTATCTAGAGAATGCCCATCTGTTGAACCCAAAGCTAAACCTGAATCTAACACAAGTTAAAACCAAACCCTAAAATTGAACCTAACTCATCTCACAAAATTATAGGATTCCCTAATTGAAAACATAGATCGGGTGAGATGACTAAGGAATTAAATTAAAATTAAATTAAATTAAAAGTAAATTAAATTAAATTAAATTTAACATTAAATTAAAATTAAAATTAAAATTAAAATTAAAATTAAATTAAATTAAAATTAAATTAAAATTAAATTAATTAAAATTAAATTAAAATTAAATTAAAATTAAATTAATTAAAAATAAATTAAATTAAAAATAAATTAAATTAAAAATAAATTAAAAATAAATTAAATTAAAATTAAATGAAATTAAATTAAATTAAAATTAAAATTAGAATTAAATTTAAATTAAATTTAAATTTAAATTAAAATTAAAATTAAAATTAAAATTTAATTAAAATTTAATTAAAATTAAATTAAAATTAAAATTAAATTAAATTAAAATTAAAATAAATTAAAATTAAATTAAAATAAAATTAAATTAAAATAAAATTAAATTAAATTAAAATTAAAATAAAATAAAATTAAATTAAAATTAAATTAAAATTAAATTAAATTAAAAGTAAAATTAAATTAAATTAAAATTAAATTAAAATTAAATTAAATTAAAAGTAAAATTAAATTAAATTAAAATTAAATTAAAATTAAATTAAATTAAAATTAAATTAAAATTAAATTTTAATTAAATTAAAATTAAATTAAAATTAAATGAAAATTAAATTAAAATTAAATTAAGATTTAATTAAAATTAAATTAAATTTAAATTAAAGTGAAAATTAAATTTATATTATATTAAATTAAAATTAAAATTGAATTAAATTAAATTAACATTAAAATTAAAGTAAAATTAAATTAAAATTTAATATATTTAAAAAATTAAACTTAAAAAAAAAATTTAAATTATTTTAAAAAATCAAACTTAAAAATTTATTTTAAAAATTAAACTTAAAAAATATATTTTAAAAATTAAACCTAAAAATGTATTGTAAACTTAAATATATTTTAAAAAATTAAACTTAAAAATTTATTTTTTAAAAAAATCCGAAGTCAAAAAACTAAGGGCAAGCGCCCCTGCTATTCCCTTCTGGGGCTTCTGGAAGGGACTCCGGGCGCCCCACCCCAGCCAACCCCGTGCGCTCGGGAACGGTCCGGGCGCTCGGAGCCCCCTATAAATAGGGGGGCAGGGCACCCTCAGCCTTTGCACCACTTCTCTTCACTGTTGTTAAGGCTCGTTTTGAGCTTTACCGCGAGAGTGATCAAATTTAAAATTTTATTCCACGGTTATTTCATTGCTGCGAATCAACCGGGGTCGTCATCTCTAAAAATTCTTGTCATGATGTCTCGGTAAAACCTTTCCTCCTAAGCTTTTAAATATTTCATTTAGTTATGCTTATTATATTTTCCTCTTAATTATTATGATAGAAAACGTTCTAGATCTGGTGCTGGGCCCTCGACTGCCAGTATAGACCCTAGGTTCCCCACTGATGAACTTAGGATTAAGTTTGAGTCAACCATTTACATAGCTATTAGGACTAAGTGTCTAGATAGAGTGTTCTTATTACATTCTTATGTTCCAATTATAGAGGTTATTAGTCACTATAACTTACGGAACCTTGTTTACTGTACCAATTCAGTAAACATAGATTTATGTGTTGAACTCTATAATAACTTAGTTAGGGTAGATGATCTCACTTATGTTACTAGGGTAGCCGGTATAGATATGACACTATCCCCTACCATGATCCATGACTTTTTAGGACTACGACCATCTACATGTCATTTTCAGTGTTACCCCCTAGGGATCTACCATTTGGTGATCCCTACTCGCACATCACCCTAGATACGATTTATTCGTATTTTTTCGGAGGAGAGCGTGTACCCACCGTCACTATGTTTAGGTCAGTTGGCCTTCGAGTTCATGATTATGCACTCTATAGGGTCATAGTTTACTGCATTTTACCACTATCCACTCGGGACATAGCGATGATGCGTCCATTCCACTCCTTTCTTTTGTACATACTTTCCCATAGATTAGATATAGGTATTAATCTACATATATTTCAGACCATTATCTACGTAGCTGGATATGTCACCAGCGCTCGAGTTCATATGCCATATTGTCATATTTTGACGGTATATTTTGCTCACCGCTAGATTAACGTCACCCGAGGTAATGTTCGGGCCATGACTGAGTTTGACATCATAGGATCTAGGAGTTTCTCATTAGCGGGTGTCCACGTAGATGAGGATGATGGCGTCATGTCTTGGCTGAGGGGGCCACAGCACCAGCCAGACCCAGATGCCCAGGAGGCAGCAGAGCATGATGAGTTTATGGTTGCGCTATTCGGCGACGACGCTCCAGCTCCGGCACCAGCTCCACCTCCAGACCGAGCACCCTGTCCTGCACATCGCACCCTAGGCGATCGAGTTACTGGACTCGAGCTATCCATGACGAGTCTTCGCCAGGAGGTTTTGGACCTGAGACGGGACGTATCCAGTTCCCGAGAGGATGCCCGGACACGTCACGCTGAGTTGATCGAGATGTTCCGTTCCTTCGGAGCCAGACCACCCAGATCACAACCCTCCTCCTCATCCTGACAGACATCCCTACCACTATGTACATGTTATCATGACTATTATACCTTGACTTTCATATTGAGTTATGACATTCTGAACTACATCCACTTAAGTATACAGTAACTTTGGAAGTTAGAGATGTGCCTAATAGATTAGGAATTTTAAAATTGTTTTCAAAAAGCATTTTCAAATCCTAAGATAAAATACTTGTATGTTTTCAAAATCTCCTATTTTTAGAATTTTAAAAACAGTTTTAGCCTTAGACTAGAAAAAAATTTCCTAGAAATCATGTTACCTTAGGGCTAGTATTTGAGCATCTCACCAACACCCTAGAACTACCTTGCTTGTGCTTGACAAACATAGAAAGGGGTGAGATGTATAGGCAGATTGCCTGGATTTAAGATGCTTATTTCAGTGCATCGACATAAGTCTGGGCGTTAAATATCAAACAGATATTAATTAAATTAAGTCATTCAGTGTAGTCAAACACTAACTGATACCTAGACTTAACTTGACTAACCAAGTGAAAGCTGCTATCCTCTGAATAGTCAGTAAGTAACTAACTGGTTAGATAGATTTTGTATATCAGGTTCAGGGGGAGAAACTAATTTTTAAAAAAAGTTATTTTTTCCCTTCAAAATACCTTTCATTAAAACTAGAATCGTATCAACCTACAAAATTATTTTGAAAATTGATCTCTATAAAACTCATGTTTTAAAAAGTTTTGAAAATTTTGTTAACTTTTTAAATTTTATCCTTTAAAAAATATATTATAAAAAGTTACTAAATTATCTTTTTAACTTAACCATTTTTTTCAACTCTAGCTATTTTGAAAAGCTTGTTAAAAGTTATTCCCTCACAACGATTTTTCTAACTTAACATTTTTTAGCTATTTTTGAAAAGGCTAAGAGATACTTTTAGAGTAAAACATTTAATTAAACTCCCCTGAGTTAATTTGATTTGTGTTTACATCCTTGTTGCAAAATTTTTACATTTATGTTTATTTGATCTATGTTTACATTTGATGAATGCCAAAGGAGGAGGGTTAGGTTGTTAAGTTAG